>NC_133775.1:60722543-60784094 GCF_003597395.2 Chelonoidis abingdonii | reverse complement strand
TTCCTGAGCTAGAGCTACTATGGTGTGGTGTGCAGTTGCTGGTGAGAATACGTTTCAGGTTGGCAGGTTGTCTGTGGGCAAGGATTGGCCTGCCACCCAAGGCCTGTGAAAGTGTGGGATCACTGTATTCTCGTGTGGCTGCACAGACATTCCGTGAGGAGCAAGATCACTAACAGTTGTTGTTGATGTAAGCCTTCAGAGACTGCAGAGTTTTCCATCAATTCTATACGTTATGCAGATGGTCTTTTGAGGGTTGTGTAATTCAAAATGGATGTGAAAAAAGAGACCAAGAAACACCACTGTGAGCATAACAGCCTTGTTTCACTGCGTTCAGTATGGGAAATGGTTTAGGGAGGCTACTATCTGAGAGTACTTGATCAGTCATGTTGTCATGAATTGACAGATAATATTAACAAATCTATTAGGACAGGCAAACTTTTCTAGAATTTTCCAGAGGCCATTTCTACTCACACTGTCAAACTTTTTTGGGGAGGGCGGGGGAGCCAATGAAGACAGCCCACAGTTCCATGTTTTGTTCAGTGAATTTTTCCTGAATCTGTCTCACATCAAAAATCACATCTGTGGTGCTCCAACCTAGGGTGACCAGACAGCAAGTGTGAAAAATCGGGGTGGGGGTGTGAACTTTTCAGCGAAGCTAGCCCAGAATTTGGTGGGCCATAAATGGCTTTCAGGGAATCATACGACAAATTTGCAGTGTGATTATCAGTGTAACGTTATATTTTTTCTGCTTTCTTTTCCCACCAGTTATCCTGTAGAACACAAAGCTGTCTTTGAGCCTTGGCTTGCAGGTACTTGAATTTGTCTCTCTTTGATGTTGATTCTTTATCATTTTGCCAAGACATAAACATATCATTCTTTTCCTTTGGGAGCTTTTTTATTTCATCATTGTTTTCATCAAACCAATCCTGATGCAGTCTTTGATTTTTGTCTAGAGCTGCTTCAGAGGCTTCAATAATGGCTGATTTGAAGATATCCCACTTTTCCAGGATGTTATTCGGTGAGGAGGCAATTCTATCTATTTTTCCTCCATGTTTTCCCTCCGTTTTTCTGGATGAAATGGGTGTCTCAGCTTTGTGATGTTCAATTTTGGTTTAATCCGTTCAGCATTGTTTGCTTACCATGGACACTGAAAATGGCTCTGATCATCCTGTGGTAAATCCAACAGTTAGCCCCTCGCATTGCTCTGGTGATTTTGACATCCTTTATGTCTCTTGGCTGTATAATGATGTACTCGATCAGATACCAATGCTTTGACCAAGGGCTTTATATATGTCAGCTTGTCTGAAGGTTGTATTGGTAATAACAAACTCACAAGCAACACACTTGCTGACCAAGGGGAGATCACTGCTGTTCATTTTCCAAATTGCATTGTTCTTTATCACACCGCTCCAAACCTCGCTATCTTCTCCAGCTCTGGCATTAGAGTCTCCCAGAAGTATGCATTTGTCTTCACTGGTTATAAATATGAGTATGTCATCCCCAACAGAATAGAACTGGTCCTTTGCTTCTTCTGTACTGTTCATGATTGGAGCACAAGCACTGAGACAAGTGTCACAAAGTGGGATTTTCCGCCAGGAAGTTGTCAGGTCATTGGATGTTCATTTTGGCCCCCCGGCAAGTCTTTCGGTGATTTCAGGCAGCTGTTTCTAATGGTGTTACTGTGTATATGAGACACTGACAGCGATGACTTCCCCATACATGGGCCAGCACCTCTGAGCCCTAAGCTACGGCTCCCCGGGTAAGACTGTCACAACAGAGTGGACAACCAGGCCCTGAGGCCACCCCCAAGTTTCCTCTTCCCCTGTGCTTAGTACTTGGCACATGCATGTCCCTCCAGTCTATATTCCATAGGCCAAGGGTATAAACAGCCAACCTTCTCCGACTGTCCTTCAGTGCTCCCTCCACCATCCAGAGCAGTTGTCCAGCGATCCACACCCTGGTCTCCATCAGGCAGACCAAACAAGTTATAGGTAGTTTAAGATCAGTGTGTAGATTTAAGTTAATAAATATCAATTTACTATGATTATTTTCCCCTGCTTTGAGCCTTTTGTAATTTTAGGCCACCACAGGCCTTGCCCATAAGGGCATAAGTATGATTACAAAGAGGGTTGAATGGGTGTTCCCCTTGCCCCATGATGTTCCCCATGGAAAATGCCCTCAAGGCCCTGAGGAACGGCACTTGGCTAAAGGCAGGGAGCCAGTGAGGCCTCCTCCAAAAGGATCGTAAGACTTGGCACCAGAACCTGCTCCAGCAAGAGGCCCTGGTAGAACGTGCATCTGGGAGACCATCCCCCTAAAAGGCAGCACCTCGCCAGACCAGTGTGTTGTCTAAGCTTTCTGAAGTGCTGATGTCTGTTGCAAAATCCGAGACTGAAAGGGACACTGTCCCCTTGGTAGGATGACCCCCATGCCTATAAGAAATGGCAATAGCTGGCTCCACCAGCTAAGTTCTTTGGACAGAGCTGAAGGGAGCATCTCCAATGGTTCCAAGAGGCTGCACAGCGGGGATCCAGCCAGACTCCCATGCATGCAGCCTGCTTCCCAGGATCCTGGGGTCCAGAGTAGAAAAAGGATCTAGGCCAACTCAATAATTCATCCACATTGGGGCATTCATTGGAACTGTCAAGACATGCTAGTAGGATCCAACATGCTCCAGTGACCAGTCGAAAAGGTGTTGGGGGCTTGGAACCTCCACTGGTGCTGAGTCCCAGTGATTCGCCCATAGGATCCATTGGGTTGGCTCCTGAGAAATTCTCTTACTTGTGGCCAACCTACTCTAAACCCTTGTTCCCCAAGGACCAAGTGGCACTTTAGGTCCCAAGTTCCCATCAGATTTTCATCTCAATCCATCTATTTCACTGACTAGGTGTTTTTCAAAGTCCTATGGCCACGCTGTGGAGGGTGAGCTGCACAACACAGGCAGCGCTAAATAGTTCATGTGGAAACAGAACTGATCTGACCCTTCAGTTACCCTGGGAATCCAACCTCTACTGAGATTTGGAAAAGTTTTCACTTAGCTGGGGTTCCTTTTCTGCCTGCCTCTGAGCTCATAGACTCATAGACTTTAAGGTCAGAAGGGACCAATATGATCATCTAGTCTGACCTCCTGCACAAAGCAGACCACAGAATCCTACCCATCCACTTCTATAACAGACCCCTAACCTATGTCTGAGTTACTGAAGTCTTCAGATTGTGGTTTGAAGACCCCAAGCTGCGGAGAATCCACCGGCAAGTGACCCCCGCCCCACGCTGCAGAGGAAGGCGAAAAACCTCCAGGGCCTCTGCCAATCTGCCCCGGAGGAAAATTCCTTCCTGACCCCAAATATGGCGATCAGCTAAACCCTGAGCATGTGGGCAAGACTCACCAGCCAGCAATTAGGAAAGTAACTCAGATCCCACCCCATCTAACATCCCATCACAGATCACTGGGCATACTTATCTGCTGATAATCAAAGATCAATTGCAAAAATTAAGCTATCCCATCATACCATCCCTTCCATAAACTTATCAAGCTTAGTCTTAAAGCCAGATATGTCTTTTGCCCCCACTACTCCCCTTGGAAGGCTGTTCCAGAACTTTACTCCTCTAACAGTTAGAAACCTTCATCTAATTTCAAGTCTAAACTTCCTAGTGTCCAGTTTATATCCATTTGTTCTTGTGTCTACATTGGTACTAAGCTTAAATAATTCCTCTGCCTCCCTAATATTAATCCCTCTGATATATTTATAAAGAGCAAGCATATCCCCCCTGAACCTTCTTTTGGTTAGGCTAAACAACCCAAGCTTTTTGAGTCTCCTTTCATAAGCTCCTTGGTTTGGGTGAGGGCTGGAAATGGAATCGGAGACAGGCTCTTTCTTATGTTGCTAGAAATTCTCTTCTAGCGAGATTTCACCAGAAAGGTAGAGGGAAAGGAGGGTCTGATAGACTCAGATCTGAATCCCCTCTCCTACTCCCACAGGGTTCGAGATTTGTCAAGACGTACTTCCTGGGAGAGTTCCCGCCATTCCTGGTCTTGCATCCTTGCAACCTCAACCACTTCCCTGTCCACCCAGGCCTCTACAGCTCCCTTATGGACAGCTGATTGCATCCATTGTATCCCAGGCTCTCAGTTATGCCAGCCACCTCCATTGACATCAACTGCACCAAAGCAACTGCGAGGAGACAGTGCAGACACACTTAGACAAATAGCTATGTAAACAACTAACAAAAATCACTGGGGGGAGCTTTGCAAAAGCATATTAAAAGCAAGAAATTTAAAACAACATGATTTTTATTACAAACAAATCTAAGATGTTCGTAGCTGGATATTTAATATACTTTAATCTAGTTTTGTGATCTCTCTCTTTTTAATATCCACTTTCTCAAGCCTCGGGGGTAACCAAATAATAGAGTTGTTCACTTGTTTTACATACAGCAGCACTGAGGAAAGGCCAAGTCCCCAGCTGGTGTAAGCCAGCACTGAGTTAAAAGGAACGTTATCAATGTACACCAGCTGACGATCGGGCTGTTGAGGAATTGGGGGCTGCAGCATAGGTGGCTAGATGATGTTTGGATAGGTAGTCAGACAGCCCCTCCCCAAACGGCATCGTGGTGCTATAATCATTGCAAAGATGGGTATTTCTATTTGTTGAGCATCCAGAGCAGGGTGGGTAAATGTTTTAGCCCAAGGGTCACATCTGGGTGGGGAAATTGCATGCAGGGCCATGAATGTAAGGCTGGGGCAGGGGGTTGTGATGCAGGAAGGAGTGCGGTGTGCAGGAAGGGGCTTAGGGCAGGGGGTTGGGGCAGAGGAGGGGTACATGGTGTACGAGGGGCTCAGGGAAAGGGGTAGGCATGCAGGAGGGCGTGCAGAGTGTGGGAGGGAGCTCAGGGCAGGGGGTTGGCGTGAAGGAGGGGTGCAGCAGGGGGCTCAGGGCAGGGGGTTGGGATGTAGGAGGGGTGCAGGGTGTGGCAGGGGGATTGGGTGCAGGAGGGGAGTGGCAGGGGACTAGGGGGGCTCAGAGCAGGGAGTTGGGGTGCAGAGTACAGGAGAGGTTTGGGGTGCAGGCTCTGACCAGGCATTGCTTACCTGGAGTGGCTCCAGAGTGACAGCAGCATGCACCAGGGCCAGGGCAGGCTCCCTGGTTGCCTGCCCCTGGCACCATCCCATCCCTGCTCCAGGAAGTGGCTGGCACCATGTCCCTGCAGCCCTTGGGGGAGGAGGAGCAGAGGGCTCCGCGTGCTGCCTTTGCCTGTGGCACCTCCCCCCCATTGGCTGCGGTTCCCTGTTCTTGGCCAATGGGACCTCCACCGAAGTTCCCTTTGGCCGTGGTTCCCCGTTCCTGGCCAATGGGAGCTGCGGGGGAGGTACCCACAGGCAAGGGCAGTGTGCGGAGCCCTCTGCTCCCTCCCCCCCAGGGGCTGCAGGGATGTGGTGCCAGCCACTTCTGAGAGCGGCTCAGGGTCCCCGGCACCACAGGGGGCAATCCCACAGGCCGGTTCCAAAGCCCTGAGGGGCCGAATCTGGTCCACGGTCCGTAGTTTGCC
This sequence comes from Chelonoidis abingdonii, assembly GCF_003597395.2. Classification (NCBI taxonomy): domain Eukaryota; kingdom Metazoa; phylum Chordata; order Testudines; family Testudinidae; genus Chelonoidis; species Chelonoidis abingdonii. The sequence goes on along the minus strand of NC_133775.1, from coordinate 60,778,547 downwards.
CACCCCGATCCAGAGAGTCCAAAGAAGAAAAAAGTCTCTATTGTGCTAGGAGCTGTAGAAACAGTGAGAGAGGCCCTGCCACAAAGTTTACCATCTAGCTAGACAAAGGCAGTATTATTATCTCCAACTCCCTAGAGGGGAATTGAGGCCAAGAGAGACTAAGTGACTTGGCCAAGGTCCCACAGGAAGTTTGTGACAGTACAAAGACTTGACCTCAAGGTCTCCTGTGCAATGTCTTAACCATGAAAACATCCTTTCTCTGACAAAGAGTGATGCTTGCTCTCTTTGTGCCATCATCTGAACCCTGAGAGGTGTGTGGTTGTGCCTTTATTCACAGATGTCTTGTGCTGGGCTCCACTGAAGAGAGACCATAACGTTCTAACAGGCAAGAATATATTTTTATTAGCAGTACCTGCACAGACCAGCTCTTGGATCTGAGCCCACCCGCATGGTTGTTTTGTTTGCAAGGGAGTGCACGCGTACGGCAGGGAGAGGAATGCAAAGAATGGATTTTTTTTAAAAAAAACTTTGATTTCAAGGCAACAACTTATTCTTGGCTGACATCCAAGGTATTCTAATGATCTAGGAATGCCGATTCAGATTCCACAGGAATCCAACTAAAAGTAGTTAGCAGTTTGAGGATAAACCAGAGTAAAGCCAAGGAGGCAGTTGACAGAGGGGGGGACTGGGCCTGAAATTGCTCCAGGCTGCCTGGGCTTCATTAGCAGCCTTGATGGGGCCTGACAGCAGATCTCTGGCTCCTTATAGGGAACAGGGAGAGGAAGTGGTTGCAGACAGGAGCTGCAGAGAAGTAGGAGGCTCTTGCAGGAGACCTGTGCCGGGAGAAAAGTTAGGGTCTGGAAGCCAGAGCCAGAAAGCTGGGCTCCAGCTCGGAAGGGCTGGGAGTGGTGGCTACATGAAGAGCAGACCGTGACAGAAGATGAGCTCTGGGTGGGGTAAAAGATGCCAGAGCTGAGTGTAAACTTTTGCATGGTGGCAATGGCCATTCTCTGGGGACCTTGAAGATAGTTTTGAGCTGACTTTGTTGTTAAACAATGCAGGGGTGGTGTTAGCCAGGAAAAAGAGACTGTTGGAGTTCTTAAGGGGTCCTGAAGAAGGAAGATGGAGGCAGGGGTCTGCAGAATTGCTCCTGGCCACGAGGCGGCACTCAGGAGGCAGACGACCATGTTACACCAGTAATGTGTGTTTTCCAGTGCTCTTAAAATTTTCCTCATGCTCCTGAAACATTGGCTAGTAGTGGAGACGGGAAACATGTCGGATTGCAATTGACAAAATCATGGTCGTTTCACAGCCTGACAGCTGAGCACACATGCAGGTTTGCTTTCTGGCTGCTGTGGCATTTCCCCATTCCCCCTCCACCACCTGAAGTGGAAGAGGCTGTAGTAGAAAAATATATCCTCATCCCCAGCCCCTGGCAGCACAATCCGGGGACTGGGAAGACAGATGGAATGTTCACCTGTCTGTGGCAGGGAGATTTGTCTGGTTTCTCCTGTTCAGCCCTTGAGCGGGCTGCATGTGTGCACAGGTAGCAATGAAGACAGACTGTGAGAAAAGAGAGACACATCTGATGGGAGGGTGTTTTCTGCACACAGGGGGCTAGACTATTGCTTGCAAGTCACAGCCCTGTGTCGAGAGCAGTGCGAAGAAGCCCTGCTCTACGGGAGCCTCCATAGGGCCCCATCGTTTCCCTAGGGTTTCTCTTTATCCTAGCACGCGCCCATAGGCACAAAGGAAATTGCTCCCCAGCACACTGGCTCTCTTCAGCAGCCTTTGGTGGTGATGGGGTGGAGGAGCGACAGCCTTGCCTGCCCCCCACCCCTTATTCAGCATGGAGCAGGAACAAGCAGCCCCAGTGTTCCTCAGAAATCAGGGACTGGCCACATACTTCTTGGCCCTCATCCTCCCTGTGTGCCCACTCCGGGGTGGCTCCGGGGTGTCAGAGCGGCCCTTGTCTGCTGTGACTTGGAAGTCTCCATCTCCCTGGTCGGGGCTGGGGCTTAGATGTGTTCCATGTTGCCGCTCAGTGAGAGTGGAACTGCATCCACCATCCAAGCGTTGACTCAGCCGGGTGGGCAGTTCGGTAAGGAGGAGGAGTTGGGGAGGAAACGGTCACGGCGCTGCTTCTGGGAGCGCTATTACACCCTCCCCTCAGCAAGTTTAGTGGATCTCACAGGAGCGGGGGAGCAACTGAGAGGGGAGGAATCTGAGCTGGAGACTTGGGCTCACATGGGTTGGCCTGAGGATCTGGCCTGGCAGAGCTCACACCAAGATCCTTTGAGAAATAAGCAGATCCAGGCAATGCCCCTCCCCGCCCCTTTGCCGGTGAAGAATGTGTCACAGCACAGATCCCGGCACTGCATTATCCCAGCTCTGCTTAGTTAGCTAGTTGTCCAGGTGCCTTGAGGCCTCTTACACCATACTGTACCCAGGGCCAGTTCCACTGTGGTGGCAGAGTGCCCCATCCCATACTCCCCCTGTGGAGAATGGGGTAAGAAGAGCCTCCGGCACTCTGCATTACAGTGAGGTAAATCTGCAGAGCAAACAACTAATCCAAGGGCCAGGAAAGATATTGGAGACCATTAAGAAACAGGGCTTGGCATAAGCATGTGTTTATAATGCAGCTGTGCACATGGGTGTGCGTGCTTTATCAGCACCCCTGCGTAATGCCAACAACTGCCTGTGCCTGTTTGGTCAGCACAAACTTTGCTCCAGCCTTGGGAGCTGAACGGGGAGGGGAAAACTGTTCTCCCGGCTGGAGAGCACGTCTCCACAGCGCCCTCTGGCTGAGAGAACCCTGTCCGTATTTGATTGCAGTAGCACCCAGAATGTGCCAGGTGCTGAACAGACATAAAAGAAGTCACAGCCCTCAGCCCAAAGAGTGACAAGCACCCGGTCTCTCATATGCATGGATATCTATATCCTCCTGCATCCCCCTATTGACCCAGCTGCCACCTCTCCACTCTTCTAGCCCCCATATTCTACAGCAAAAACAATAAATAAATAAATAAATAAATAAGAGTCTCCTGACTCCTTGGCCACTAGAGCACATGGCCTCTAGGAACCAAACTCCTACCTCTGAATATACAGTTTGTGCCCTCAGAAGTCTCACTGACATATGGCATGATTGTAAGTGCTGTTGCTCCATTGCTGAGCTGTCGAAACAGCTGCTAAAACCCCAAGGAAAACTCAGAACATATTCTCTTTGGAGACAATTTGGTTTCTCTCTGATGCAGATTCTCTCTCTCTTTCCCTGGGCTTTTTTCTTGTAGCTATTATTAGAGACATTTGCATGAAAACAAGACCTTTGTCTTTATAATGAATCCACTAGCTCTGCAGCTAAGTCCCCCTCCTGATGTCAAATAATTCTGGTATCATGCCATCATAATCACTTCCAGGGCAACCAGCTGTGATGTCATAACCAGAAGGTATGACTTCAGACGTGGCAATAACTGTCATGGGGGATGAAATCTAACAAAACTGCTGGATGCCTCATGGAAAAAATTGGAAAGCATTCTGCTTAGAGGCAGATCTGCTTTGCTTTGCTCCTTGTTTAAATTACCAGCTGGGGCTGCACGACAAGATCTTTGCTGCAGAAGCAATTCCTCTTCTCTTGTTTATTTCCTCCTCCTGAAGTCAGAACACTTGTGGTGGGACATCACCATTTTTGGCTGCAGAGATGTAACGAAGTTACAAGGAGAGGATTGAAGACAGATGAACAGAGGCCTGTCCCTAGCTTATGGTAATGACTGACTGCTCATCAATCCAAAGTATCACAGTGCACTTTGCAACTCTATAGATCACACACTGCACCGTTGAAATGCAGCCACCTCTGGGCAAGGCCAACAAGACAAATTTCTATAGGAAAGTGCTATAGGATGATGACACAGAATCTTGGTTTCTAAAGGGATCAACTTGAAAAAAAAAAATACTCTTGCTGAGCCTCCATGCTGCGCTTTAAGCCACCTTTGGGCTGCTCTAATTTACACGGAGAACTCCATGGCTATAGTCCGGCCCTGCCCTGTGGGGCAGTGAAGCTGCTCTTCACTGGCAGAGAGGGAGGGCAGAATCCCTCCCCTCTGTACCCCAGGTGTGACCAGCTGAGCTGACACGGCTGGGATCTGAACCCCTTGTTCCAGGAAGTAAAGATATTTCAGACTTAAAGCTTAGGCCCCTCCAGCAATGCGACGTTTCGTAGGAGAGGTAGGAAGTTCTGCCTCGCTAGAGCTGAGATTCCCAAAGCAGCCCTGGGGATTTTGACACATGCTCCCATTGATGCTCATGGCAGTTGTGTGTCTAAATCCCCTCGGCTGCTTTGAAAGCCTCAGCCATGGCACAACGGCTCAAATGACTTCCAATCACAGCGTTTGTTGGTGAGTCTCATGAGGTCTTTCAGAAACAAAGCTGCCTGGTAAATGAACCACTGCAAGAGGAAAAACAGAGCCTCCATTCCCTGCTTACTAGCATTGCCTCAGAGCTGACTATTCGTTCTCTCCAGACACAGCTGGCGGCCTGAGCGAGAGTGCCAAGGGCTATCTGTCACCAAACAGTTAATTTCTCATTGCTGAGGCTAGTTACCTGGGTCCATGCTTGGGGAAAATGGAGGGAGTTTTTCTTCTAGCACTTGGGATTTCTGACTTAAAAAAACGCTACTCCTATTCCATAAAATAAAGGAGGGAAGGAAAAAAAGACTGTACAAAGGCAAAGGGCAGTGGAGAAAGGGCAGTGAGAAGCTTTTTACTAATCCTCCACGGGAAAAATGCCAGGTTGCATGGCAGAAAATCACAATGTCAAGCAAGCCGCTGATAATTTAGTGTGAGGCAGAGACTGGCTGAAGCTTACACCCACAAACGAGAGATGTCAGCTCAACATCTGCTCCTGACACCTCAGCAACTAATTATTTTGCAGCACGCTATGGTTGGCTTGTTGGAAAAGCCCAGAGGCTGCCTCGGCCCTGTCAATAAACCAGAGTTTGACTGGCTGAAGAGGGAGGGGGAGGTAGAGAGACCTCAGAATGATCACCAAGGGATCAGTTGAACTTTGTGAAGGTCACACAGTGCTGGGAGGGAGGGGGAAAGCAGGGGTAACCATGGGAGGGGATGGAAGGTTCCAGTGGCCCTGAGTCACGGCATTGCCAATTAAAGGGATGCTGGTGAGAGGCGTTAAATGCAGGCAAATTGGAGGAGGTTCTGAGCTGAGCCACCAGAACAATCAGAGATGGATTCCTGAGGAAAGATGAAGTCTCCAGTTCAGCCATGTTCTTAAGAACATGACTAACTTCAAGCAGGCGCAAAGGCCCCATGAAGCCAGTGAGACAAAGGGTGACTCAGGGGTGATCTAAGTAGTGGGGAAAACAATCACAACAGCCTGGAAATATTCCAAAGGGTGTAAACACTCAGGAGGGGGCCAAACAAGGGTTTAAAACTGAGGATAACGGGGTGGACTTAAGAAAAGGAGCAGTTAGGCCAGAGCTGCTCTGCCTCTTTCAGAGCATGGTCACCTCTCTCTCACACACTGCAGAGTTGGTTTATGACAACAAGCATTCCCAGGCACACCTCGCAGGCAGACAATGCGATTAGGAAGGGATTGAGAATAAATTTATCCTCTGTTAATGGGATTTACCAGATGGAAATAGAGGAGGAGGAGCCAGCTCCATGAGATCAGCCAGCAGCTATGGATTTAGGCCTTGAGGCTCAATTCATACCTGAAGTAGACCCTGTGTTTGGTCAGTATAGCCCGGAAGAACTTCCTAATTGTGACTCTGAGGCTGGAGGTGATCTAGGAGGGGAACTCCAGCAGTTAGGTCTTCTAAACACCAGCCTGGCCACCACGCTAGGTAAACGTGCAATGGGAAACAATCTTTCATTGGCAGGGAGAGGGACTGGGTGGCCTAGTAGGTTTTTTTCCACATCTAATGCCTGTGATCTATCTATGTATATTTAGACACTTCTACACAGTGGCACATGCCATCAGCCTTTGTCCTCTCTCGTCTCCCGTTCTTTGGTTCCAGTGACAATGTCGGTCTCTAAAATATGTAAAGTACTTTATTTTTGATAGCTATTCGTAGGCCCCAATCAAAAACATACTGTTGCTTTATGTAATCCGTAATTGCATGGAAATGTGTGACTTGCAGCGATATGCCCCTGGATAACGTGTAGGCGGGTCTCCACAAAGCATTGGGTTTGGTGGTGGTGTCTCTCATGCATTAGGGAGCTCTCACAATGCAAGTCTCAGGAAGTACGGATGGATTCGTGCTCTGAAAGGGACAAAGTCCACAGAATGAATGGTATGCGGCCTTCAGCCCTGCCCCTTTTCCTGCCAGCTCCCTGTACAACTCACTCTGTCCTCAAACTCTTCCCTTCCTCATGCCCTTAAACCAACACCCTTTAAGCCTATCCGCTCTCCTCACAACCCCTCTGTGGTCACAAAAACCATCCGCTCAACATGTTCATTTCCCAATCCACAGAATAAAGCTCAGACGATTATTTGAAGTGACTTGAGTCTACACCTTTGGATCTTGTCAAATTCCATCGGCATAAATGACACCGTTTCCATATTAATTAATGGACTTCAAAGGCAAAAACAAAGACAAAAAACAAACAAAACACCAAACGATGACTTGAAAAAAGGACAAACCCCAAAGAAAAGAAGGTGCATAAAGAAATACCAGGATAGACCCAGAATGGCACTTTGAGATTTATTTACCACTCATTTTTGGAGATCGTATTAATGGTCATGGCTCAATAATGCAGACCCTCTAATCATGTGGCGAGAACAATTCTGTAGCACCCTTGCTGCTATGGCATCTACACCTAGATAAGAACATAAGATTCCCTGATGACAGTGACAGACCCTGATTTTACAAAAATTGTAGGGAACTTTCAAAACCTTTATAATTGTCAGAGGGAAAAAGCAGCTTAAAAATTGAGGAGACTATCCTAGAGAGACATCAGTATTCAGCAGGGTATTATAAATTCAGTTTTTAAAAATGCAAAGCACCCTTTATGGCTGCTATTATCAAGTGCAAGCCATTCAAATGTTACAGCACATTGAAAAGTATATTAAAGCAATTAAAATCTATGTTCAAATCTAGAAGCCAGTATTAAAATCTGACAGTTCTGGGTATTCCAGTGATGATGAGCCCTCCTCTGGGCAGGGGGACACAAAGGCATTTGGGATGGGATGAGTGGGGAGGTTTTATAAAATCAGTGTTATTATAAGCGACAAAGAATCCTGTGGCACCTTATAGGCTAACAGATGTATTGGAGAGTCTGATGAAGTGGGTATTCACCCATGACTCTGTCGCTTTTTACAGATCCAGACTAACACGGCTACCCCTCTGATACCTGACAGCATTATTATAGTAATGGTAAATGGATCCAACTGAGGTTGGGGCTCATTGTGGCCAGCACTGTATGAATGGGACTTAAAACGTCTTATAATCTGACTAGACAAGACAGACAAAGGAAGGATTATTAATAGAGCAAGTTGGGATTTTTTTCCCCATCAAAATATTTTTTTTTTGGTTGGAAAATGCCGATTTACCAAAACAAAACTTATCACAGGATAAAGGGTCAGTTTCGATTAATTGTTTGATTTAAAAAAGCTCTGAAATTGTTGGAAAAAATTGTTTAAACATTTTCTAAATGAAAAATTCCAATATTTTGGTTCAAAACTTCTTTTAGAAATCTAAACTAATTATAATAAAAAAAATAGTCAAAATTGAAACAAAATGTTTCAACTGATTAGAACTGGACTTTTATTTTCTTTTGGGAATGGTTTATTGTTTTGGGGTTTTTTTTCAATTTGACTTTTTGTCCCAATTTGCTATGGGATTTGCTTTTCTGATATCTTGAAAATTTTTGCAAGCTAGGAAAACCACTTCACCCCCAGCTCTAATTATTGTCTCCAGTGTACAGATGGGAAACGGAGACAGTGAGATTTAGCGACTTGCCCGCGGTCTCTCAAGGACTCTGTGTTGGAACCAATAATTAAACCCAGATTCCTGATTCCCATTCCAGAGCTTTCACAACAAGATCCATCCTTTCTCTTTGCCAGCTACTGTATTTATATCTCTAGCTTTATATACAGTCTGATATGCCTTCACCTACAGCACGCCTATAGCACATTAACTTTTCAGTGCACTACATTTATAATGAAATATACTTCAACAGAACCTTTCACAAGAAGATCTCAAAGCACCTATTGTTTATGCTTGTTTTTAAGGGTTACAGTCCTCATTTTACAGGTGGGCAAACTGAAGTCCACACAGGGCCACTAAAATGCCCAAGGTCACAGAGGAAGCCACTAGCAGATCTGATGGGGAAAATGCTACTGGAATCCTAACTCCCAGGCCCCTAATCCATTTTACCATAATTCTTTATTTCCTGGTTTTCAGATGTTCACCTATAGGGGTCAGAGTGGTAAAGGACCTTAACACCAGCTTTCAGCTAGAGTGTGGGCCTGTGTACTTAATGCATTCTCTTCTCCCAGTGTTAACCCTTAACTCACCTTTCAGTTGACGCCTGGTCACAGGTTTCTACTGCATATAGAAAATCCTCCCTCCCCCTCCGTTCGATGTAGCTGTTGCTGCTGCTTTGGTGACACATGGCTTGTGGTTGGCTGTGTTGCCCCGACAGCACTGCTTGTTGAGAACAGTATGGAAAGAAAAAACAACAGATCTAGCTAGACAAGCAGGCAGAGAGATGTCTACTGCTAGACATTTCTAAAAAGCCTTAAGCGATATTGCCACAGTCAAGAAGCCCAAAATTTGCCCTGATTTTTCTTCTCTCTTCGTTGAGCCCATATTCTTGTCTCTCTACTGGCTTCCATCCCTCATCCCTGGAAACAAGTTGTTCTCTACCTCTTCCTTTTAAACACAAACCAGTGCTAGCACCCCTGCAGTCATGAGCCTAGTTTAATAGCTAGGGTACCAGATTGGGAGCCAGGAGACATGGATTTTTACTTCTAGCTCAGCCACTGAACTCTGTGCAATCCTAGGCAAATCTCTTCCCCTTCCACCTGTAAGCTCTTTGGAGCAAGAGCAGTCTCTGACTATATGTATGCACAGTGCCTAGCACAATGCGGGCCCTGACCTCTGTTGGGTCATCTTACCTGCTACTGTGTTTTCATTTATAATTCATATTAAATGGCTGTGGACAGCCCTGGGCTCACGTGCAACTCTACAAGAGGAGTCCCTCACAGGGCCAGCCATGCGACAAGAAGCCTGCATGTGCACTTGCGATAGGTCTAAATATGTTCAGGGAGACAATAGTTCATTTTTCAAAGGGTTATAGACAATTAAAACACTATAAAGAACCAAACTTTTAAAAGGAGCTTAAAGTTAGGCACCCAAATCCAGGCTCATCACTTCTAAAAATGGGGCTATTCATTTAGACACCCACATGTGGAGAATTTAGCGATATTCAGCAAATAAAGGAACTATTCCACAATTAGCCTGTGGAACTCAATGCCACAAAATATCATTGAAGTCAAGATTTTAGCAGGATTGAATAAAAAAAGATTGAACATTTGTACAGATAACAAGAATATCAAAGATGCATCAATGGCATGGCAGGTATCACCAGGTGGTGCTGTTACACGTCATTTTCCAAGTTCTTTTTCTGAGCGTGCAAGCAAGCTGTTAGGCATGGAGGAAATGCTTATGTCATTATGTTTTGATTATGCATGGTGCTGAGGGGAAGGAGCTGGATGAGCCCCAGGAGAGTTGGCTGGACTTTGATTAGAATCAATTCTTGGCAAAGTTGCTCTCAGAGGCACAGATGTTGGGCTGAAATTCTTGGGAGAAGGGGCTGCCTGCATCTCCGTTCCAGGACTGGTATGTGTGCAAATGAAGCGAGTCACCGGTAGAATGCCACATCACTGATCCCTCCTCCACAGGGAAACTGACCTGTAAGGCCCCGACCTCTACTGCTCAACCAAGGAGACACACTGCTATCAGGAGAGGGATAATAACTGTAAGGATTAACCCAATCGTAGACTATCAGGGTTGGAAGTGTCCTCAGGAGGTCATCTAGTCCAACCTCCTGCTCAAAGCAGGACCAATCCCCAGACAGATTTTTACCCCAGTTCCCTAAATGGCCCCCTCAAGGATTAAAACTCACAACTCTGGGTTTAGCAGGCCAATGCCCAAGCCACTGACCTATCCCTCCCCCAATGTAACCAAAAGCTTTGGAAGGGGTAGAAACCCTCCTGGTTCAGGGCAGGAACCCACCTTTAAGAGATGGGGGGGGGCAGGAGAGAACTTTCCTGGGGAGCAGCTTATCCCATCACTGCCACTGCAGGGTTCTGCCTCTGAAGCATCTAGAGCTGGCCGCTGCCAGAAAGAGGATGCAAGACCAGGCTAGTAATTCCTATTTGAAAACATCTTTTTTAAAAGTCCCGCTCAGCCTACCAGTTGTAATATGGGCCTGTTTCACCTTCGGTCTCCAATTCAGGCAGGAGGCCAGTGGGAAAACATGTCTAGAAAACATGAACTATGAGGGAAGATTGAAAAAAATTGGTGTCACAGGGCAAGCGCACCTTGTCCCCTTTGGGGCAGTGTAACGGTTGCTATAGCCCAGTGACTAAGTTTGCCCAAGCATCCTGAGTGATTAAAGTCAGTATGGCCGCTCTTTCCCTCAGGGCTGTGACACCCAATGGCCAGATCCAACATGACTACCCTTTCCTTTGGGGCAGTGTGACCCAATGGTCAAAGTCAGTATGGCCGCTCTCTCCCTCAGGGTTGTATTGTCCAATGTCCAGAGCCAGTATATTGGCCCTCTATTTCAGGACTGGCCATCTCCCCATGGGACCAGAGAGGGCCACAAGGTGTTTTGACAAGCCCCACGCACTAGTGCTTTAAGGAGTGGTAGTGCGGTGTTGTGCCTGGTTCCCGCATGAGTGTGCCGGGTGAGGGGAGGAGAGACACCCAGCACCCTCTTCCCTCACCATTTCATCTGGGGAGGGACAGCCAGGATTTTGTCCTGTCTCTCCTTCCCCATTCCTACAGTAGCTGCCATCCGACACGCATTGGTGCTTTCGGACAGACAGGGAAACACTATGGCTGAGACGCCATCCAGGCCCCAAGCTCAGAAACAGACGCTCTGTGCAGCGGGAGTTGGCTGATCTGAGCCAGTCTGCTTTTGGAGGCTGATGGCAAACACACAGTGCGACGAGACCCGTGCTCCGATTTCAAACCTGCAGGGTGTCCCTGGCTCCGGAGGGAAGATGCCTCAGTTGTTTTCGCAGATTGCACTTCATTGTCATGCCCTTAGCAGTGTGCCTGCTGCCCAGCCTGCACCTGCTGCTCAGTAGGAATCTGTGGGCAGGATGGTGTAGAGCTGGAAATGCAGGCGTTGGGGTAACAGTATATTCAATTGTTTTTGTTACTGTAACCACCCTGGCTACCGGGGGGGAGGTTAAAAGAGATCAGTGCTAACACAGCTCAGTGGGCAGTAAACACCCCTGAAATGTGCGCTATACAAGCCAGGGACGTGGGCTGCGGTTCTGCTGCTGCAGGAGATGACTAACGGCCATTGTCCAGGACTGTCAATGGGAGTTGTTTATATCTCAAGGATGAAAGGCTGGGAGGTGGAAACTGGACCCGTGGTCCACGTTGACCAAGCAAACCGCTTATAATCTTGTGTTTAAAGAAGTTCCCCAAGCAGTTTTCAAAGTGGATGGAACCTGTCAAGAGCTTCATGGAAAGAGCTGCAGGAAGAAGCTGCTTGTAGTGCGCAGACAAGGAATGTTGCTTCTACAAAACCCAGGAACCGTGCAAAATCCTCTTGTGTGGCATCTGCTGGCACCTCGTGTATTAACTCACTATTGCCCTCTCTATAGAGCTCTCTTGCAGCAGGGCCATCATACATGTGAGAGGGAGGGTATGTGGGAGGGTGACTTCATGGATGCGTGGCTGAATGTATGGAGAGGTTCACACTTCTCCTCCCTGAGTCAATCAGTCACCTCCCATTCCAATGTGTGTGACATCAGTCTCTTCTGGGGCACTGAAATGCTGTATGTAAACACAAAGGTCATGTTTCGAGCAGGAGAAGGGGAACAGAACAGGGGGGAGGCTAAACAAGCTGCAGAAAACAGCTTTTTTTTTAAATTCTGCAGGAAAAAGTTAGTTTGCAGACAGGTGAGATCCCCTGCAGTTAACACTACACACTGCGGTGCTACTGCTTGGATATAGTGTTTATGTACAGAGGACAAACCACTGCCTTCTACTGGCACGTGATGGATAAATACCACAAGGAATGTCCATCCTCATGCTCCAAGGAAGAAACTGATCAGAAAGCAAGCTCTCCCCTTGGTGTAGTATACACCATTAGATTGTGGGGTGGTCAGACATTCCTGTGAAGGAACTATCAATGGTCAGTGATAGAGGCATGCTGTTAGTTTGGAATCTCTTCTAATATAGCAAATGCTACTTACTGATGCATACCAATTCTCTCTTGCAGCCTGCCTGGTGAGGCATTCCTCCACATCACTGGGCAAAGGTCTGTGGCTTTCAAGCAGAAGTTTGAGTTCCAGTTTGTTATGTTTGAAGCAAAAGTGATGCTCTCCTGGAGACCCAGGAGAAAGGCAGCCACTACTTTTAGGGGGGCTGAATTGAACAGCGTGGGGTGGAGGGAGAAAGCTAAGAGCAATCCAAAAGACTCCTCTCCCCCACTGTTCTCCAGCACTCAACCACTGAACTGCAAGTTGGAACATGACTTCATCAGATCAGTGCCCACTGGCATAGCCATCCTGAATGATGTGCCAGAGAAGGGTTTTATGTCTGGCAGGGGTGTTTGCCACACTACAATTATCTCCATTAAAACACGAATCAATCAAGCATAGGCTTAAAATCCCTCCATGATGCTTAGTAATGACGTATGGCAATTAATGCATTAGCCTGATGAGATCTCTTAGGGTATGCTGGCCTTCGTGGCCTGGCGAAGTGGGGACAGAGACAGTGCTTATGTCCAGGGGGGTCTTCTGGCTTGATCCAAACTTTGGTGACATCATCCCTTCAGTTCAAAACTAGATGAATCGGGGGCTTCCCTAATGTGTGTGCATGGAAAAACAGATCAGCCAGCTCCTTGCAACTTCCGTCGCTCCGTGCCCACAGATGATTAGGAAAAGATGATCAAGACAAATGGAGGAAAGTGAAGTGTGCTGGCAGCCCCCCTCTATTATGCTCTTTCTTTCCTAAGCAGATCAAATTATGACCTGAAATCTCCGACTACATATTTTATTATGTGGATAATTTAAGGATGAGGGTGAGACAGAGAATTCATAAGCTACTGTCACATTAGAAGACAAAAAGTGTTACCATTAATCTCTTAAGGAAAACAGTAGAGGAGAGAGGAAGGGGGAAAAAGAGCAATGTAATAGATGTTCCCCTGGTCTCACTGGGCAAGCTCATAAACAAGCCACACTTGCTCCAAATAAGCCTGATTTGCATTGCAGATTTATCTCAGCTGCAGTTTGCTCCTCTTGGCAGCGAGCAATCCTGTAAATAACATGCATTGTTCGCACTGCTTGTTTATGCAAATGATCTCTGCATATTTGTTATTCCTGAATAATTTCCAAGCCCTGATGTCCCGGCCGGTAAAGCTGTCTGCGTCTGTGCTAGCCTCTCTTTCAGCACTGGCATCACATTATTTCTTATACCAAATGGCCTTCATGGTGGATTGTCAAGGCACTTGGGATAGCAAGAGAAAGGACCCATCTTTGACTCTAGAAAGGAAGAGGTGGAACTTCAATATTTGAGTCCTTTAATTAGCCCTGGTCTGGAGAATCTTCAGCAAAACAATCATGTGTTGACCACTGCAGGGGTGAACTAAACAACCCCGCTAGGAACCCTTTCCATTTCTACCTTCTGAGTCAGCAACCCTTTCCCATCAGAGCTTGCCAGGACCCCACTGCCACCTCAACCAGGGAGAGGGATTTACTGCTCCATCTTCTTACTCCTCCTTTGGTCTTTTATAGTCTTCTCCAGCTGCTTTTTCTGTTATTCTTCCCCTTCCAGCACATCCGGTGCTCTGTTCCAGCACTATGCCTGGGTTGGTCCCTTCTGGAAGATGCACTTGGCCCCTTTCCTCCCTCAATGCTAAGTAGATACAGGCAGGCAACACCGCATCTGGACAGAGCCATCCCAACATGGCATCACTCCTATCGGTGGCCACGTCTAGGCTACGAAATGGAATCATTGAACCGGGGGATCACAGCAGCCAGTTGCACCGGCCAGAGAGTTGCCCAAGGCCATGACATGTTAGGGCAGTGTTTCTCAAACTGGGCTCACCGCTTGTGTAGGGAAAGCCTCTGGCGGGCCAAGCCAGTTTGTTTACCTGTCCCGTCCACAGGTCTGGCCGATCACAGCTCCCAGTGGCCACGATTCGCTGCTCTAGGCCAATGGGAGCTGCTGGAAGTGGCGCGGGCCGAGGGACTTACTGGCCACCGGTTCCAGCAGCTCCCATTGGCCTGCAGCGGTGAACTGTGGCCAGTGGGAGCTTCGATTGGCTGGACCTGCAGACAGGTAAACAAACCAGCCCGGCCTGCCAGGGGTTTTCCCTACACAAGTGGCAACCCCAGTTTGAGAAACACTGTGTTAGGGTGACCAGAAGTTGTGATTTTATAGGTACAGTCCTGATATTTGGGGATTTTTTTATATGGGCTCCTAATACCCTCCACCCACTGTTCCGATTTTTCACACTTGCTATATGGTCACCCTGTGACATGTCAATGCAGAATCCCACAGGGTTCCCCCCACCCCAGATCAGAAGTGCTCTGTGCATATATTTAGCCAGTATGGGAACGTTTCAGGGTGGAGGATGCAGATGACAGGTGTAAGCAGAATGAAATGTTAGCAATCATTACTGCTAAATAATGGTGTGGCTGCCCTTTGAGGCTGGTGGATTTAACTGTGGGCAGTAGATGTATGCTTCTCTATACCTCATCCTTTTGATGGAACGCCTATGAGTCTGGGAACGCTGACAGCACACCGGATTGATGTATGGAGTGTGAAGCATCCTTGATGGCCCTTGCCACAGAGATAAACAATTCAAATCAACTTCATTAACACGCACAGACTGAGGCCAGCTGCACTAAGTAACCAGCAAAACAGAGAGGGAAACTTGGCTTGTGAAATATAGGGACATGAAACACATGGCCTTTGGGTCCAAGTTTCTGTTTCATGCTACTGGGGGAGGTGGAACATCAAGAGAAGGCCCAGGAGGGAGCTGGTAGGCCTAGGACAGAAGGAGAAACTGCCCAGCCCTACACTGAAATTAGACACCAGTCTCTGGGAGTGAAATCCTGATCTATTGGGGTCATTTGGAATTTTATCACTGACTTCAGTGGGGCTAGGATTTCACCCCGGTATATTATGTGTCTGGACAGTGCCATGTGTTCTCACTAGACTGCAGGGAATTGTGTCTCCTCTCCCTATTATACAATACTGAGCAGACAAATGGCATTCAGCAAATAACTAGTATCTGATGTAAAGTGTGTGTGTGTTAGCAACCCAATCCCACCCCCAATGGATATCACTGGGAGCTCTGCCATTGGCTGCAGGGTCACACCCGATATGGACTACTTGGTATTCCATTCACGGGCATATTGTACATGTCATCTGCATGCAGAACTTCTTCTCACAGCCCTAGGAATGGGGCATAAACACTGAGCTAGCCCAGAGCATCAGCGTGTGTTTTGATAGTCTTTATCCACTGTCCCCATAATTGTAGCATCTGAGGCCTTACAATCATTAATGTATTTATTCTCGCAACACCCCTGTGAGGTCAAGCACTGCTGTTATCCCCATTGTACGGGTGGGGAACAGAGATTAAGTCACCCAAAGTCACACAGGAAGAGGGACCTAGGTCTCCAGGATCCCAGGCTACAGCGGTAACCACTAGGCCATCTTTCCTTTATGCGTATTTCTAACAAGCATATAATGTTAGTTATTGGCTCAGACAAACATCATGGCATATGGCTTGTACAGAAGATGCTTATACACAATACAAAGTGACAAAGAGTCCTGGGGCACCTTAGAGACTGACAGACATATTGGAGCATAAGCTTTCGTGGGTGAATATCCACTTTGTCAGACGCATGTATGACCCAGGAAAACTCATGCTCCAATACGTCTGTTAGTCTATAAGGTGCCACTGGACTCTGTCGCTTTTTACAGATCCAGACTAACACGACTACCCCTCTGATACTTATACAATGCAGTTTGTTGGGAGCTCCTCGGGGCAGTTCTTGCACAGTCCAAGTTCACAACTATTAAACAACTAAATTATTTGCATTGTATTTAAATGGAATTAAAATTGACTGCTGGCCAAGCCACAGAATTTAAAGCTACTGGAGGTGCCTGAAAATGAAATGGTCACTAAGCCTACAGTAACTGGGGCTCTTAAAGCCACATTGTCCGTAGCACGCCTCTTCCAACATGGAAGCCCCCCATGTGCTCAGGGTTGGATTCTTTTGGCCAGCAGGTCTGTGCTTGTGTGCTAAGTATCTTTGGTCCCCAACCAGAGGGCTTAAAGATTCTTTGGCACGTAGAACCTCCTCCTCAGAGCCCTGCTCATGCAATCCCCCCAGAGAAGGAATTGCCACTTGAATTCCTTGCAGCTCTGTACAGTGTCTCATAGGAGAAGGGAGACTTGACCTGAGGGGGGCAGAAGCAGCCGATTCCTGATGGGCTGTATGCCCCAAGGGGCCCAGTAGGTCCAAGGCTGCTGATAAGAGTAAGAGGCAATGGGCCGTTTGAGTGGAAACCATGGGCAATGCCTCTAGAATGCATAGGTCTATGAAAATAACAGGGGCTGTAGATTCCCTCTCAGAGCCATAGGGATCATGAGATTAGGACCTTGGAGAGTGGGGAGGTGATGTTTCCCCACTGTGCTCAGAGGCTGGAGAAGAGTATCCCTTACCCCGGGGGTTGGAGGAAGGGCAGCAGTCTCTGCCCTAACCAGCACTGGTGAAGCTGGTGGTACTACAACAGCTCCAGAGTTTCGGTACCACGGAGAGTAATTTCACCACACGGGAGAATAGGGGCGATCTGGGCTCAGTGGAGAACGCACAGCTGCTGGGTGCCAGGAATGATGGTGCCGAGGAAAGACAGACAGAAGTGTGGTCACTATTAGCAATGGGGGTTCTGAGAGACCAGTACCAGGCAAGGCGTGGAGCTCAGTCTGAGGCACATCGGTGGGACCCATTCTGGGCCTTGAACCACCCATTAAGGAGGCCAGATGAGGTACACTCTGCCTTTTCCTTACAAGACCCAGATCCAGAGGGGGTGACCTAGTCTTATGTGCCTTAGTGGAGCAGTGCTCCTGCCTCCCTCTAACTGCAGCTGTTTTCCCAGTCTGGAGGATGTCGTCTTAGAGGCATAAATTGTCAGCGGCAGGCTGACATCAAGCTCACTGGAGCACTGTGTAAAAAGGTTTGCTCTGGTCCATCAGTCCTGATATGCCTGAATCCGGAGAGGGTTGCAGAGACTTCTCTGCAAAATAGACTTCAAGGTAAGCTGGCCTCTCATGCCTTCTGTGTTCTCTTAGAGAACCATACTTATGAGGAATGTGCCCCACCCTGAGGCACCTTGTATGCCCCTCATCACAAGGAGGACAGTTCTTATAACCAGGAGACTTCGATTCAGCCATAAGGGCTGGAACCTGGGGGTTCTCAGCTAAGCAAGAAAAACTTTTTTTTTTTTAAAAGGGGGAAACTAATAATTAAGCAACACACGCTAGCCAGTAACTAGGTCTGCTGTCTGTATGCAGGAGATAGTTTGTCTCTCAGCACATGACAGGTACCTACTCTGTTAGGGTTATGATTTTCAGCCAGGGGTGACAAGGAACCAAGGACCATCTGGGCCTGCTCTGCCCCTTATGCCCTGGAGTGGGAGGCACAAGCAGGCAGGTGTGGCCCCAGTGGACACTGCTGGGCAAAAGAATCCAAACTGGAGCTCACAGGGTGGATGCACTGCAGAAGGGAAATCCATGGAGACCAGCACTTGAACTACAAAATACATAGAACTGCTATGAACCATTTATTATCTATATGAAGATGCACACAGGGGTGTGTTAAAATAAGTTTAGCTGTATGTGTGTGTGTTTGTGACAGGTCAGGTCAGATGGCTACAGGAGAGTGCTAGAAGGCAGATATATTTGTCCCAGATTAAGTAGATCCCTTTGCCCTGGGTAAGGTAACAGGGGCAGTTCCAGAACAAGCAGGAACTTGTTGGAACCAACTAAGGCAGGCAGACTAATGAGGACACCTGGAGCCAATTAAGAAGAAACTGCTAGAATCAATTAGGACAGGCTGGCTAATCAGGACACCTGAGTTAAAAAGGACCTCACTTCAGTTTGTAGTGTGTATGCAAGGAGTTGGGAGCAAGAGGAGCTGAGAGTGAGAAGACATATTGCTGGAAGACTGAGGAGTACAAGGATTATCAGACACCAGGAGGAAGGTCCTGTGGTGAGGACAAAGAAAGGTTTGATGAGGCCTATGGGAATTAGCCCAGGAGTTGTAGCTGTCATGCAGCTTACCAGGAGGCACTATAGACAGCTCAATTCCACAGGGCCCTGGGCTGGAACCTGAGTAAGGGTGGGCCCAGGTTCCTCCTAACTCTGATCAGACACAGGAGGAACTGACCTGGACTGTGACTTACTACCAGAGGGAAGTCTCGGGCCATTCCTGACCCGCATAGTAATCTCTGAGCAAGCAAATCGCCATAGCGCAGGACCCCACTAAGCTAGACAGGGGCGCTCTCTAGGCATTTGCCGCTCCAAGCACAGCAGGCAGGCTGCCTTGGTGGCTTGCCTGGGGAGTCTGCTGGTCCGAAGCCGCCCAGACCAGCAGACCCTCTGCAAGCACGCCCAAGAGGTCTGCCGAAGCCACCGGACCAGTGCCTTCCCTAGGCAAAGCTGCTGAAGAGCTTGCCTGCCCCCCCGGTGGCGCCGCAGACGCCCCTCGTGGCTTGCCACCCCAAGCACACGCTTGCGTGCTGGGCCTGAGCCGCCCCTGAAGGTAGAGGAGGAACTTTGTCACAGTGTATAGTGTGGACATATAATGCACACAACTGAAGCGCAATCCCGATTTGTGTGTGTGAGCCAACAATCAGGCATGGTCACAGAGAGAGCATGAGAGATTTATTATTGACACTTGCACTCCAGGAGCCATGGGCCAAGTCAGAGATCTTGCACTAGCACCGTATAACCCCCCACCTCCAAAAGACATCTCCTACCCCCAAGAGTTAACAGTGCAAGTCACAATCTTGGCAATAGTATAAATCCAGCCTGCTGCAGCAGACAACCCCCACAGACTCTACCAGGAGACGCACCACTAGATGATCATATTGTCCCTTCTGACCTATGAGTCTATGTCAGGCTGGACGTGTTCCCACGCGTTCCTGAGGCTTGTAACACCATTGTCCTCTTACATTGGCCAGAACCCTGCTCCTCCAGGGCCACATGGCAATGGACAACTGAAAAGGAAACTAGCCCATTTCTATTGGAGATCTTCCCAAGAGACAGACCCAGACCCTGCCCACCCAACCCCCCCCCCCGCCCCCCCCCCACACACACAGAGTGCAAATGCAGCAGGATATTGTGCCTGAATCTGGCCGGCAGCCACCCGGCCCCACTGCAGATTGTACCTGGCTGTAAGAACAGTCTGCAAGGGGAAGCAATAAAGAGTCACTACTAGGCCAGGGGGTCCATGTGAGCCAGGGCCCCTGTTGAGAGCCATCTCCTGGCACCTTAATTAACTATTGACACATATACACTGATCCAGAGCCCTCATTATACCCTTTCGCCCCTTGATGATCCTTTGCGGCTTGGAGAGGCAGACTGAGAACAGACAGTTCCAGCCTGCACTTCCCCTGGTGGATCTGGCCAGAGACCTGTACTCTTTTCGCTCCCATGCGTACAGTATCTCTAGTCCTCAGCCTTCACTTCCGGGTTCCCCTCCAGGCCCTAGATTAAGCAAAACAGGAGGCGGAGCCAGCCAAAGTCATTCCTGCATTGGCCAGCAGGGGTCACTGCAGAGTCACACACAGCGCTCCCTAGCCTCAGCACCGGGGAAGGAATGGGGCAGAGCCCAGCAGCCCCTAGTTCCAAGCTGCGACTTTGACTTCGCCATGATAGGAGAAGTGAGGACTGGTGGTGAATCCCTAACATCTATCACATTGATTCAGTGCCAACTCCAGTGAAACGTGGGGCTAGTTGCTCTGCTCTAGAGATAAAGGTTATGATGAGGAGAGGCAGGCTTTCTGCGCAATGCACATTGACGCAGGATGGCATGTCCCAAGGGGGAACTAAACCAGTGATGTGTAAAATACATTCAGGTGCTTGCCTGTCCCAGGAAATAAAGCATGTAAAGCCAGTGCCCTCCCACTGCCCTTTAACAGACAGACAGGGAATATCTTTGGTCTCCATAAACATTTCGCCCTCGCCTCAGAACTATTTCTAACGTCAGACGAGGTGTGAGCAGTTTAAGACCGGAACAGCCAACGCAGTCTCCTCTGCATTGCCAGTATTTAACTCATTAATGTACAAAGCAAAATACATGAGCTAAGGATCTGGCCCCCCATGTAAGTGAGCAGAACTCTAGCAACATCACACTATTGAGAGGGCGGCCGTGTTACAGAGGGGTTAGTCCCCTGCCTATGACCACGCAAAGAGAGGGACAGAGACAGAAAGAAGTCAGCCTTCCTGCTCCTCTCCTCACCCGATCAGCCTTGCTTAGTATGCGGTGGCTTCAGCTATCACCAAACACAACCCAGGTGCCTTGTGAGGGACTGGAAGATCCTCTTTTCCCCCACCTTGAGGATTCCAGGCATCCACCCAGGCCTTCTTGTTTTAATTAAAACTCCCTGAACTGGCTGTGCCTAGAACATCTTTGTCAATCACTAAATAGTCTAAATCATTATATGCAACCAGGTCTTGGATTTGTACTCTGATCTCTGGCCTGTTTTCTCAGACACGTACCTCCTCTGCATCTGGTCGCCCATCTTTCTATAACCACAGGTATTGCTTTTCCTCTGAGATGAGTGTGTAACTCCTACTTACATCCATTTGTTTCCTAGGGCAGAAACAGATCCCTGCAAAAAATGGTCACAGGAAGCGTTATGATGCCCCCTATTCCCCACGAGTGCAAATTTTAATTCAGTCAACTACAACAATAAGAGAAATAAATGCAAAAGTGAACATCCGACACCATCTTAGGATCAGACACTCAGCTGGGTGAATCCACCTAGCTCCACTGAAAAGCTCTATTTGGGTATTGCAAACATCTGTCCAGCAGGAGAACAGGGCTCATCTCATAGACCACCTGCCAAGCAGCCATCAGATGGTGACAACCATAGGTGACAACCATGAGCTGGAGCACCCATGGAAAAAAATAGTGGGTGCTCAGCACCCACCAGCAGCCCCACAGATCAACACTTCCCCCTCCCATCCAGCACCTCCTGCCTGCTGCAGATCAGCTATTCAGCAGCATTCAGGAGGCGCTGGGGGGATTGGGTGGAGAGAGAGCTTAGGGGAAAGGTTTGAGTGGGGGCGGGGCATGTGGCAGAACGGCAGTCCAGCACATCCCAGGATCTGAGTACATCAGGTCCTATGGTGACAACCTTTGCTCACTGCAAACCCGTGCTGCATTGGAACTGGCACCATGGTGCGGACCAGCTGAGGATCCGGCCCTCTGTCTCTTCCATCTGGTTTTCACCTCACGGCATTTCCGTTCCCTGCTTGCATTAGGACATGTACTTGTTGCTGAGCAGCAACATGGGCCCCGGGGCCACATTCCCCACTGCTGGGAAGAGCCAGGGAAGAAAGGGTGACTGATGGGGAGGAGCAGGGTCACTGAACAGGCATCTGAAGGGGCTCAACAGCCAGGGTTGGGAGGGGCTGAGGGAGAGCCCAGCTGGCATAATTAGAAGTAATAGGATGAAATTATGCAAAAGAAAATGCAGGCGGAGGGTCAGGCCTCCTTTCCCAGTAGGAAGTGGTGGAAGCCTCATTGTTTGAGAGCTTTAAAACGGACGGTGCTAAGCTGCAATGCGAGTACTGTGGGGAATAATTCTGCACTGGCACCGGGGCATGCAGCGCTGGCTGATGCAAACTCAGCAAGGCCAAGCGTTGCCAGGCTGTTTGATGGCAGTTGGGGGGAGGAGTGGCATGGTCCCAGCTCCGTTCCTGTTGAACGACATCTGCAGCATCAAAACCATCGCTACCCGCTGCTCGGTTGTGCATACTCTGGGCACTGCTGCACACTTCCCAGCATGCTTCGTGCCACCTGCCACAGCCCTTTCCATCAGAGCCCCAACTCGGCCAGTGCAGAGGCTGGGAACAGCTCAGTTCCTGCCTGTAGAGGGTGGAGCAGATAAAGTGAGTGGGACAAACAGCCCCATCTAGGAACCTGGGAGTTTTGCTCAGCTGGGCGGTCTCAGAGGCAACATGAAATATCTGGGGGTGCAAGGGACGTAGGCCCTGCCATGGGTCAAAAGCCCCTCTCTGTGCCCTCTTGTAGCTGCTATTCTGAGTAGTGGGATCCAGGGGGCATAACTTGTGCCTACAGGGAAAGGAGTATTTATGGCTACGCTGCATTGCAGGCCATCCTGTTTCCCTGCCTCTGTATCCATCAGCCCTGCTTTTTCAGCCTTCCTGTGGCTGATAACCAGTCTTCAGCAGAGACATCGGGCATCACACACACACACAATGGCTGGCTAGGAACGTTTCATTAGCTGTTATGTATGAAGTATAACCACATTGCAAACAGCATCTGCCTCCAGCCCCTCCTGCTCGAGATCTCATGGGCTACACATACGCTACAGCCCGAGCATAGTAAGTTACACCAGCGTGTGGGCTGGAGTAATAACATCCACAGGAGAGCTCTCTTGTCTGCACTAGCAATGCTATAGCAGCACAGCTGCATCGCTGTAAGCTCTGTAGTGGAGCCAGAGCCATGGTCAAACAGTCTCCCTGACTCATGCCGAATACGTGGCCACAGTTACGATGATGTCAGGAGTGCCCAGATTCAGGATGCTGGAGGGGTTACCACAGCCAGAGGAGCCTGGGGGCACAATAGAAGCACAGACACCGAACTCTCAGGGAAGAGGGTGTGGGTAGCAGCAGACCTCTGCACCTACAACCCTTACGGCCCATCTCCTTCTCCAGCTCTCCTTTGCCCACATTGCCACTAATCCAGAGCTGGGGCTGGGAGCAGGCCCACGGCTTCTGGGGCAGGGATGGGGGCTGAGGCTGGTGCTGCAGCTGGGGGTGGGTCTGGGGCTAGAGGCTGGGGATGGAGCTGCAGTGGGGGCCAGTGGCCGAGCCCAGGAGTGGAGCTGTGCAGAAGCTGGGGCTAGGGACAGGGCCAGAGCAGAGCTGGGGGCGATGCTCCCTCCCCACCCCCACCATGGGGGCTGGCCTGGGTTCACTGTGCCCCCTCTAGAACATTCCTCTAAGTCCCCTTAGGGGCAAGCACCTCACAGTTTGGGGACCGCTCGGCTAGACTGCATGCGGCTGGTGGGAAACCCAGCAGGCGGCTCCAAAGGAACCAGAGTTCTTTGAACAGTGTGAGAACCCCAACACCAGGACATGGCAATGCATCCCTGAGGATGCTAAAGTCAGCTCAGCCCTGGGTCTCTCAGCCTGGCACCCTCCAACATGCTGTCGCTGCCCACAAGCCAAAGATGGGCAGACAGTTCTTAAACACACAAGAGTGGCTGTTCTACTAAAGGAAAGTTTTCTAGGGACTATTTTCATTGGTCAAAATGGTTCATGTTATGTCACTCTCCTGCTTAAAGCCCAATTACCTGGCTCACCTGGACTTAGGGAAGTCTTGTAAATGTTTGTGATGCTGGTTAGCTCCTGGTTAGACTAATCTTAATCTCTTATTTAGCTGAAGAGATGCTCCTATGACTGCTGCAGTGCATTGTGGGAAGATTCTCTTCCTTCTCTGCTTTGTCCCAGGTACTCACGTTCTCAGAGGAGATTCCTTTCTCTTCTTCACCTTGTTTGGAGGAGAAATGCCTTACCAGGAAAGCTGCTTTTGAGAGCCAGGCAGTGACGTATCCATCTCCTCCTGCTGACAGGGACCTCTGTTAGATTGTGGAAGAGTCTTCCGCAGAGAAGTGGTGAGAGCCCGAACACCTGGGAACACTAGGGAAAAAAATCCTTCCTTGGCACTCTGTGGATACAACATGTGACTTATTTGAGCATAAACTGACTCAATTTGTTAAGTCTCTAAGGTGCCACAAGTACTCCTGTTCTTTTTGCTGATACAGGCTAACATGGCTACCCCTCTGAAACCTTTATCCCTTCTGTCATTTCTATGAACCCCTCAGATCTGAGTGTGGCAACTCAAAGTGCACAGCACATGGCAAAAGCTCTATAAAGCTCCGTGTCAGATACCTAAGCAGCCACAGCACTGCAATGCCACAACCTGGGGTTGGAATCTCATGGCTGAATTGCATGGATTTGAAATCTCACCAGGTTAAGGAGTCACTAAGGGTACGTCTACTCTGCAATTAGAACCTTCAGCTAGCTCCATTATACTCCCCAAGGCCCAATGCATTGAACTGTTAATGTTGGGAGAGCCAATGGACCTTTCATCAGAATTGGATTTAACTACACTTCCCAACCTCACCCAGCACCATGAGTCATTCCTACACCAGACAGAGGGCTGGAGCTAGAGACCCCCATGGCAATAGACAGGGTTCTATACAGTTGTTGCTAGTATGGCTCTGCTGCCAGCATGAACAAGGCCTTCGGGAGGGACACTGGGAGCTGTATCAGAGAAGTTAAACATGCGTGAAGGAAAGACACATCCAACAGTTGAGCCTTTACTGCATCCACCACATACCAAGGGCACAGCCTCTCCGCTTGCATTGGTTTGGAAACCATCAGTCTCACTCATCCTGAGCTAGAGTACGTGCTCTATGGCCAGAGGCAACAGAGGAGTGCTAATGCAGTGGTGGAAACGGGCAGACTAGTTGCCAAAAGAGCAGTGAAGGGATAAAGCAGGAGCTGCTACTTGCCCTGCTGGGACACGCCAGGCAATTCTGCTAGTTATCAGATGACTAGGCCCCCCATGTACCTCTGGCTCTGATCTGCGCTACAGCAGGATTCACTGTGACAGTCGTAGTGTGATTTGTTCCCAGCCACATGGAGAAGACTAATGCTATTACAACACAGGCAGGGAACTGCTATGTTTAAAGCATGTTACTAATGCACGGTAAAATGCAGTATTAGATCGAGTCCCAGTCATGCTGGTTTCTGGAAGTGCAATCCAATGCAGAGGGACAGCGGGAGTTAAACTACCTCCCTTGTGGGAGAATCGCCCATGGAAGGCAGGTGATCAATCCTCCTTTGGAGGATTGCTCCAGGGAGGAGCCTGGCAGTGGGGAAGCGTAAGGTGTACTTCCCAAGGCCAGCCATAGCAAATGTGGTTCAATGTAATTTCTAAATTCAGCATTACCATGGAACAGACTGATTTTAAAGCATCCCTCAGAAGGAACATGGACCATTAGATCACTCAGACAGGAAACGATCTGTTGGGTTTGTAGGAAAGAATCCCAAAAGCAAAATGGGAACCCTTAACATTTGCACAAAAACTATCTTCAGTCTGTCTCCATCAACACTTGGGTTGCTTTCCTCCCAACGCCCAAGTAGTCTGGCCTTCTCCCGGACTAGGATGGAGAGCAGTGGAGAAGACAAGCAGGGCGTGGAGATGTAATGCAGTGGAGGTTTGTACAAGCAAGTAGGCACTTGTTAGCTTGCACTGTTGGGTTAATATTAGAGGTCACATGCTATTATTCCTGCATTCTAAGGATGGCCTTTACATTTTTATAAAGTCTCTATTATTTTCCTTTTGAAGACTAACATGACTGCTGGCTCCCCAGCCCTTTTCCTGCCATCAGGTACTAGTGGATTAATTCAGCCTCCCTTAAAAAGTTGAAATGTGAGGTTGGAGGGTGCAGAAGAACACACAAGATCCCAGAGAGGATCCAAGAAAGCGCAGTGGGGGTTAGAGATGCTCACAGCATGTCCCATATTTCACTGATGTTACCCAGGTTTTAAGTGCTGGAATCAAATTCAAGCCCAACTTTGAGAAATCAAACTAGTGGAGCAGCATAAATGGTTAATCACCTCCTTAAGAGAGACTGTAGGGCAGGAACAATTGTCAGTCTTTTAAAAGGGGGATTAAAAAAAGCCCAGGCTCAGCTGAAACTATGGTTTGAACCTCCATCCTCACAAACCTGGGAAGAAAAAATATATATATATATATATATATATATATATATAAACCCAGACATTCTATTTGTCACCAAAAATTGTCATAATTGTGATTAGAAGACTCTGGGCTTGTGACTACCAGAAGAGAAGCACAACCTTGGGGACTAACAGTCACAAAACATCTTGTGCCCCTCAGTGGTCCAGGGAGGAAATTGTTTGTCTATGATCTTGATAAACTATTTCCCCCATACCTCCACTGATCAGACTATGGGAGAGGAGCTGGTGCATGCCCCTGACCTGGCTGAGTTTTTAAATAACTAGCTACTAGAGTACTTCTTGCCCAATAGAGGGTGTTTAAACAGAAACCACAAGCAGGAGGAAGGGCTGCTGGGTAAAGCAGATTGGTCACTATGCTGAGT
Organism: Chelonoidis abingdonii; assembly: GCF_003597395.2. NCBI lineage: Eukaryota > Metazoa > Chordata > Testudines > Testudinidae > Chelonoidis > Chelonoidis abingdonii. Next base: position 60,751,876 of record NC_133775.1, on the reverse strand, counting down.
GTGCACATGGACATCAGACGCTACATGGGTGGAATTCATGAAATAAAATATTCCATGGTCTGATGAGGATTTTGGCAAAGCTTGAATGTAACTGGCCTTCAGCCTATACCCCTTCCCTTGACACCTGTTAAAAGGTGACCAGCAAGGGATAAGTCATTGGGCTTGTGACTTTTTTTTTTAAATGATGCATAAGGAGGAAAGGCCTCAAGGTCCCTCTGACTCCCCAAGTTTTTCCCCTGAATGACTTGCATTGGAAATTCAGGTCCTAGGGAGGCTCGGAGAATGATTGTGGTGAACTAGAGATACAGCAACATCACAAGGGCTAAACAAGTGAAAGCTGAGCAATAAAGCAGGGAAGGGATGTTTCAGCCAAACCCAAGAGTTTTAGACAGACTAACCTATTTCACTCCAATGCTCAGTTAACATTTTGAACAAAGCCTTTGTTGTAGATTCAACACCTTCGCCCCTTCAATTAAGGCATTAAGGGCTCATCATAAGTGCCCTTATACCTCGGAGCAGGTCTTCAGCAAAGCCAAGGAAGAGAAGACCAGATTCCTGACATGTCTAAGGTAAAACCAAACTGGAAAATAAAAATGTAAAATATAAAGGAAATAAAGGATTCAATGAATTGTACAAAACACAGAGAGACTCAAACAAACAATCATCCCTCACATTTCTGTAATAATGTTCTATCCTGAAGGACAACAAAACACTTTCTAAGAGAGACTATTATAGGAATCATTTACTCCCCCACTGAAACACAGTCAGTGTTGCAGTGGAACACACCTGTCACTCCGTTCCAGCAACACCAAACAAGCCTTTAAGCAAAAAGTTCTTCACTTGAAACTGCAGGGAGAATTTAGGTAGGCAGAACATAATTACCCAAGTTGGCAATCAGCCAGGACATCCGCGTTAATGCCACTATATGCATGTGTAGATACTCAACAGTGCTCAGTAGAAGCGGTCAAAACAACAAAATGATTTCTCAAGCTACACAGAGTACATTGAATACATTGCCCTTTGGCCATTGGAGATCCTGGCGGGCATTTGTTAGTGCTGTGAAAAGAGATGAGGCTGCAGGGGAGGAGGAAGAGAAAAGCGCTTGTATGCACAGAAATGTGATGGAAGAGTAAGTGAATTTCCTTTCCGATAATTTGCTGCAGTCTTTATGGACTTTCCATAGTTCAGTACAATTACTCTAAACAAAGATGGATCTTGCACTTTGTGGCAAAACACCAGCATTAACATCTGGTCCACGCTCACGGTCTAAGAGCCTTGACATATTGTCAGTAATTGACATTTCCCCTTGACCATCACTTCACATTCCCTCTTGCAACGAACTTCTTTCAGCTCAGAAGCATCCTTCTTCTGACTAGTAAACAAATGTTCACTTATTCCATAAAAGAGGCTGGCTTGCTGCACAGGATTTTGAAGTTTTTGCTTGTTATGAGAAAGAATTTACTAACACATCATCTATGGGGATGCATGTTAGTTTATAGTCAAAGTAAGTCAGTGGGCTCCCCAGAACTATTGCTTTTTCACAAAAGGGGACTACAAAGCAAACAGATTTCCAGGTGTAACAATAGATCTCTAGATTTCTTTCACAGCATTTCATCGGAGTAGGGTAGCCTGTTGCATTTGAACTGTTCAACCCCTTACGATGGGGTAGTCCACAGCCTATTTTGGAACGTCTGTTGGTAAATGTATACACCACTGTTGTGAATATGCTGGAAGCTGTGTGTGCGCGCATATACGTGCACAGAGTACCTCCTTTGTATACACTACTGATACATGTATACATAGCGTACCTGTTTGCTAGAATAGGCAGCGGCATCTCTGTCTTCATGCCATAACTTCTTAGCAGGATTTCACAACACACTGGTTATATGCCTGAGCCCTGTCTATACTAGCAGTTGTACACTACAACACAAAGTTACTAGAGTGCACTGTGGCTAAAAGGCATGTTGTGTGGAGGCTGTCCCAGCATCTCAGGTGTGCCTAGACATTTACAGATTCAATCCTGACAAGGCTCATCTCTCTCCTTTATCTATACAGCACCAGCACAACTGGGACACTTGGGTGCTACCATAATACAAACATTTACATCTACTACTTGGCCTCATAACACCAAGCTAGGCTACAGACCTCAGAGAAGGAAGGGGCTTTAGAAACAGATTGCGGTACCACAGATACAAAAGAACTTTAGCCAAATGCTGCTAACAAAGCTTATAGTAAATAATGATATGACATGTATACATAGAAGGGTTATCTGGAGAAAAGAACAGTAAAGGGATTAAAGCAGAGAACATCTTCCAAAAGCAACAGCATCACTCCATTCACGAATTGCTGTGCTTCTAATTAGAGCCAGACACTGAATTTGCATTTATCTTGATTGAAATGGAATGGAAAGTTAAAAACAAGGAATTTAAAGTTAAACTGTTCTCCATTTAATTCGCAAAGTACTCAGAGCATACATGGTATGTATTTTGCTTCTTGTTTTAAGATCTCTGCCTCACCAGACCAATTTTCAATTAAAAAACCCAACAACAGATTTTCAGTGTGTGGGAGAAGAAAAGGAAGTGTAATGTCACCTATTGAGAATGGCTGCTTGGGCACAGGGCTGGGTGAAGTACAACCAAGTTTTGATCTATGCTGATCCTATGTTCCCTGCTGTCCAAACGCAGGGAAGGAGTTTTACTTCTTCAAAACAACAGATTGCTATGCACTGCTGATGGCAACCTCTTTAAAGAAAATCGGCAGGTGCCAAAAAGCTATTTTGTGAAAACACCCCCATCAAAACGGAACTTGGGGAAAATCCACTTGCAAGATGACAGAGATTTCCTACCTTTTTGAACTTAAGAGCAAAAGCTGCCACACCAACCACCAAATCAAGAAAACCCTTTGGCTAAATAAAGGCATTACAGCTGACAATTATGCAAAGCCACCTGGGATAAGATACTGAATTGGGGAAATCAATGACAAAATGTGTCCCTGATAGAGCTGAGTCTGGGAAAAACATCTGGAAGTAGTCACTCATCTGCAAAATTGTGTTTTTTTTTTTGTTTTTTTTTAGAAGCAGCAAAATGAAAATCAAGAGTTGCTGCTTTGCTGGGCATTTCACGCGCACCAACCCTGTGACAGAGGAAATGCCCACAGCCAGGGGTGCCATTTGAACTTCCTTCTGCCATGCTGATTCCCATGGTTCATATGGCTGAGACCTGAAGATGGCACCTTAAGTGGGGGAGTTGCTGTCATGCTCTCTCTTGCTTCTGATTGGTCCTTCCCCAGCTGAACATCCTCCCTCCCTGCTCACCCACCCCTGAAGCCAGGGAAGAAAACAAAGCACTTGAGAAACCACCTCCAAACTGTATTTGGAGTCAAGGACCCTCATCTCCTCCTCCCTGCCAGATGCAATCCTAAGGACGACAATAGTAATTTTGTTCATCTACAGCATCTTCCCAGTTGGGATTTTCAATGCACTTTATAAGCAAATTAGCGCTAGTAAACCTCACAACTCCTGTCTGTTATGGCTAGCACATCTCACCCTCAGCAATGGATATCACCGGCATGTGGAGAAGTTAATGACTCACCAAATGTCACTCGGGACACCTATGGCAGTCAGCATTAGACTTCACAATGCTCAAATCTCAGTCTTTTGCTTTAATCTCAAGCCCACCTTTACACACTCTCTCTCTCTCTCTGTCCCTAGGACCGGGGTCACAAGGATCTCACACCTCATCCTTCCAGGAAGCTCCAACCAAACCATTAATCTTTGGATGAGCTAGGATGCCTTTCACAGCCAGGCAACTAGTTCCCAAATGAGATGTGAGGGAATGCAAAGCTCTCCCTTTTACCAAGTGAAGCCCAGCACCCATGTGGTACTCCCAGACTGAAAGGGACAAGTTGAATGTGGGACCAGAGTAAATTCAAGTGAGATGCCTGTAAATAAAACATTTCCATCTGGTGTCACTATGCACACAGCAATTCTTCAGGCAGATGAGAGTGGAAACAGATAAAATGCTATACCTTCTAATTCAACTTTAAACTTATACTGGGGTAGTGGTCCTGGAAGCTCTGTTATTATTGTCATGCATGATAATGTGATCTATCTTTTTGAACCCTCACACAGTAACAACTTAACACTCAGCCTCATGGTTTATTCCCCCTTTCCATATGTACAATTAAGTGTATGCCTGGTTATTAAAAATAAAGCTCCTGGATCACAGCTTTGAAACACATTACAATCAATCAAATTCCCCCCTCATTACAACATTCAAAATGCTTGGCTTCCCCACGATATGAACTGGAGACAAACACAAGCCATGTGGCAGAGTGGATGACACAGCAGGGCTCTGGTAACAGGATCTGGAGCCTTTCACCTCTAGCCGAATGATTCAAATCCAGCCCCACTCAGCAGTGCAAGAAGTCATCAGCTAATGGCAGTTTGGTGCCCTATGAGAAATAGTTTAGTGAGTCAGTCCAGTTCGCAGTCAACAGATGTCCACGTCACAGTTGGTACCCTTGTTTTGTTGGCAAGCTGCAGAGACACCAAGGATTTTGTGAGCACGGAGACAATGACCCCATCCTTACAAGCAGTCCCTCCAGGTCAGCATTGAGGCATACTGGCATGGGGAGGGGGAAGCTGCCACCTTCCTGTTGTATCTGGAGGACTTCAGTCTCTAGAACTGTCAACCTGGCAATTTTCATGAACAATGAATGCATCTAAAAAACCAACACACAACTAAACCACATATATCTTATGCTCTGCTCTCAAAGCAAACTGCTTCAATGTCCAGATAAGGCTAAAGAGATTTTTTTTTTCCACTTGTGGGGATGGAGGAAAAGCCAAGTAAGGTAACCCAGAAGTGTGTGATTCCATAGTACATCCCTTCTGTGGTCCTGTTAGCTCCCTTCCCAAGTAAATCTGTTCCCATATGCAACAAGAGAGAATCTTCCAGCTTCACCTTGTGGCTCAATAATCTTTATTATTCCTTTTTGTTATTTGTTTTTATTTAAAAGAATTTGTTTCCCCTATCATAAAAATTAGACAACCATACAAGCAGCAGCAAAGTCCGTGGAGTTAACCTTGATGGCAGACAGTTTACTGGTGTTCCCTGTGTTTCAAAAGGTCCTATAGAGTCCGTAAATGGAAAAAAAACCCAAACATGATGGCTGTGGAGAGGAATATCAAGGTGGTTTCGGTTTCTCGCCCCACTGAAGATTCCAGATGAAAGCTGTAGCATGTCAGCAGGACCAAGTACCTCACGCCTTGAGAGAAAACACTTCATACCAGCTCCAGTACCTGGTTAAAAAATGGGAGCAAACAAGCAATTAGAAGAGGGATTTACTGCATTCGTTATCTCCTACATCACTAGGAGGTGAGCTGACCCTTTCTCTGCCACCCTTACTCTCTGTTCACCAGCATACAGTAGTGTCTTACATGGCCTTGTATGCCATTTTAAAAAACGAAAGACATGCATTATGTTTTGATATATCACGACATGATGCAAGACTGTCCAATCACCTCTTACCTTCTTTGCTCCTAATGAGCACTTTCAGTCTGGTGCACTGATGAAGACAGCACACCCTTTTGTTCAGACGTGCATGAACTAACTCTTCCATGCTCTGATAGCACCATGATCTGGGGTCCTGGAATGCAGGACTTCCCCCAGCAGGATACAATTTGCACACTCTACAGAGCTGTGTAGGTACTCATCTGCTGAGCAATCAATGGAATTCCTATTAATTCTTCCTAAACCTAAAAAAAACCAAACCAAACCAAAACTAAACAAAAACCTGGTCTCATCCCACTGACCACCACTTAAAAAAGGCAACACCAGAATTCTGATATCTGTCACTGTTTACACATTCCTCTTCACATCTTCATTAACTAACAAGCTAGGTGTATGTGCAAAATCTCCTCTTTACAACCAATTTTTCCCTGCTGCTGGATTCATTTAAGGATGTCATATAAGCCTCCGTGCGTGTCACTAATTTTACTAACAGGGAAGTGACTGAAGTAATGAACAAATTGCAACCATACTAAATGAATCACCAAGGAGCAAAAGGCAGCAGGTGCAACATACTACTGCAGCAGGGGTTACCAGGGAGCTAATACAGAATACTCTAACAGTTAAAAATGCCCCGCAAAGAAAAAAAAAAAACCTAACCACACACATCACTGGGGCATTTTGGGGTGGAGGCTTCTTTCTGATTAATAAGAATGAACTGAGAGGTGAAATTTTTCCTATTCTGTTCCCTCGTTTTTTGTTTGTAACATAAAAATACTAGGACTATTAAGTCCAGTCAGGTTTTGCCAGAGAACTAGAGTGGTCACTGAAGGTCACAGTGACTTGGTTGCACATAAGGGAAAAGAACCCAGGTCTCTCCAGGGGTGGAAACCTCTGGGTAAGTTTGAAAATGGATTGTGAAACCCTAATCAACAATTACAGAAAAAGGCTAGAGCTTGATTACAAAGCCATTTAGGCACCAAGCCTCTACGGCTAAGGAGATTACGTCACAATGGAGGCTAATGTTGCCGATCATGCTCTGGGGCCAGCCTGCGTGGTATGCCCTGTGATGTGTAGTTCTGACAATCAGAAAGTGGAAAGGGTGCAAGTTCTGAGGTTCATGGAACAACAAGGTCGACAAGCAGAGAGTACCAGCATCACCATTTGGTGATAAAGTGCCAGGGATAGACTCATTTACAGAATGCTTGTGAAGAGAGAGGTCCTGAAGACAGAAGACCAAATCACAGCTATTAACTTAGTGTCCTGTTTACTATCTTGCTGGAGACTGAGCTCAAATTTTGACATGTTAAGAAATCTGACTTTAAATTCAAAGTTTAAAAGGTAAGTTTGCAGTTCTAATTAGCAGTCATGCCACACATAGTCCCTGTGGGAAAGGGAAGATCTCTCAGCGAGTTCAAGGATTGTTGAACACTACCCTCTTCATGTAAGAGGCAGCCAGTCAAGTTTTACAAGCTGTTGTCTGTAGGCACAGATTCCTGCACTAGGAATCAAAAAAGGTGAGTGGAGCATGTGATCATTTGGAACATCAATTCTTATTGCTGAGAGTTTGGATTTCAGCATGATTCATTACGGCACCCTAACTCAGTGGTAGTAGTCAGAGCACTGCAGGGGTTCTCAAACTTCCTTGCACCACGACCCCCTTCTGACAATAAAGTTACTACATGACCCTGGGAGTGGGGTGGAGCCTCAACCCTGCGTTGGGGGGGGGGAGCTTGAGCTTCAGCTCTTGGTCCCAGCAAGTCTAATGCTGGCCCTGGCAACCCTATTAAAATGGCGTCGCAACCCACAGCTTGAGAACCGCTGGGCTAACACCAAGGAGTTAAGATAAAGTCTCCTCAATTCGTGGCTCATAGCCACAGAGATTAACATGCAAACATGAATGCATATGCAGGTGTGTGTGTGTGTGAGCGGCACAGCATTAAATTAAAGTCTTGCACTTAAAGTAAAGCCACAGTCACTTTTGGATTGATGACAAAACTCTAATGGCTTTCGTGGCAAATGAAACATGGAGCCTACTTGTTAGTACAGGAACACACACCATATGTGAAAACAGAACAGTATTACATGGCTAATCTCAAGGGTAACATACTGCAAAACGTTTCAAGCTTTCCCGCTCCATGTCAGTTTCTTTCTCATGCTGCAGAGAGCCCTGAGCACTGGCAACAGCACAGTGGCTGCTGGACAGTTGCCACCATCTTTTCCACACCTGCCTCCTAACTTGGCTTCTCTGCCTTCAGTTTGCTTTATTCTCCTCTCCAGCTTGTGCCAAAGGCAAATGCATCGCTTAAGCTACAAAAACCCACAGCTGGGATGACCTCTTCTAACTGCTTCGCCTGGCTGCGGAGTTGTTATGACCTTGCTCCCTAAGAATGGTTTCAAGCATTTAAAAATGGAGATGCAGGAAATCACTTACCTTAATTGTACCCTGACTGTTAGCAGCGATGAGCACACTGGATTCCTGAAAAAGAAGAGGAGCTATCAGAGTTTGCAATGCAGGTTTGGAAGGGGCATAGAGTAGGGGACTGATTTTAAAGACACTAAACACTTGTCTGATTTCAAAGCAATTGAACTCTTGCCATTTCTGCTGGGCTTTTGTGGCCAGAAATCTTATTTTGAAAGTTTACATCAGCTTGAAGAATTAGGAGGCAACAATCCTTACTGCTTGCACAGACATTTAAATCTTGAAAGTAAATTACAAACACAAATTAATCGTCACAATACGCCTCTGAAGAAGACAAGTAGTATAATCATCACTCATCTCTTGGCAGTATGTATACAAAGGTCTCTGGTGCCTAAACTAAACTGAATTGAACTGAATAATTAACATGACCCCCAAACCCTCCAACTAAGGCAACATACCCAATTAAACAGACAAGAAATCTGAAAAAGAAAAGAAAATAGAATAGAAGGACAACAGCAGCTTCTCACACAAATCAGAAGGGTCAGAAAATACAACCGTTCAAAAGAAAGAGAATCAGAGGGCTCCGGCTCTGGCCTGAAGGATGCTAGAGAGATGTGAAGTAGGTACCTCTCTTAGGTATGTATAGAGCAGTGGTTCTCAACCTATTTATCACTGTGGGCTGCATATGCGGCTCACTGTGTTCCGGGAAGCGCATCCACACTATCTATCTATGTATATCGCAGCTGTGTGCTGATTGGGCCGTAAGTGGTCCACGGGATGAGAACCACTGGTATAGAGAGAGTCAAACTAGGCACACCTCGGTTGTCTATTTATATGGCCTGTTTCACCAGCCTGGTAGATCCCCAGGAAAATAAAGTTCCCAAATTGTAGGCTCTGGATGGAAGTGGGCCTGTCGTCTCCTACATACTCAAGTCCACCCACTTCAGATGCTTTGGTGGGAGACAAGGTGGGGGAAAAGATCCAAAAAAAAAAAAAAAAAGACAAAAAGGAGAGAGATTATCAATAATTTAAAAGAAATCACTGCTGGAGGGAGGAAGAACCCTGAAAAAAAGAAATCAAAGAGGCAGAATCACACTTCTCAGAATGGTTTCCCACATCCCTTCTTTTCTAGCCACGCAATACCAGCAATTGTAGTGTTTACTGCCAAACTGCTTGGTCTAAAAGCAGCTGATATTAGAAGCAGCAAGATAAACGGAAAGATCTGTCTCAGAAAAGCTATCCATCCTCAGATGAATTTGGCTTAATTATCCCATCATTTCACGCATACATTTTTAATAATCTCAGTGAACAGAATATCCCCATTTCAAAAGGCGCATTACAGACTTGTATTCTGTGTGAGAGTTTGAGGAAACCAGCTAGCCTAAACCAGCTGTGTGTAAAACTGGTAGATGCTGGCACTTTGTAGCATCAGAGGTGAACATATTGTTAGCTTAGCACATGGCAAGATTAGGCTACAAACTGTCTCATCGTGAGGTTCTGAAATCTACAGGATCACAAGCTTTGAAACAAAGGGAGAGAAAACTGGTATATTATTCAACATAAAAAGCTAGTTACCTAACAATAGTTGCCCTTTGGTAAACCACTGGACTACTGCATTACAAATGGATTTGATCATCCCTGGATAGTGTCCATTACAGGATTAGCAAGAACTCTTGATAGCATCTCACATGTGACCCTCTAAGTCAAAGCACTTGTATAGAAAATATGCCCTAAAAAGAACCATAAAGTCCCCATTTCAATTCTTACACTGGATTTGAGGATGGTCTTGATATTGGCACTGTCTGAGAATGCCATAACTTCTCAATGTAAAGCATCAGAACATTATACCAAATCACAAGAACACTTATGTCATTAAGGAAAATCTTTGATAAAACATATACAGAAACAATGTTGGGACTCAAATGCCTGACAACTAGATTACTTTGAGATATCTGACTAATTTTTGGAGACAAGAGAGGAACCTAACAGATATCAAATGTCTAGTACAAAGGGCTGGAGCTGATAAGTGCAAGATTGTTGGTTGTGAACGATTCTTGTTTGCATTGTGAATGACTGGTAATTCAGCATCCCTGCTGCAGTCTGTAAGGGCACCACTGTAAATGAGCTCTGGCTCAATGGGTTGCTTTACCAGCTAAATAAAAAAAAAATGCCAGAGGGTAATTCACTCTTTCCTGAGAACTTGCCGTTTTTCCAGCAGAACTTCTCTCTGGGTCTGAGAATCATTGATCTGCTGCTTTCATCCCCAGCACACACAAACAGGAGCAGACACAGGGGAAATTAGCACCAAGTCTGTCACTGAACAAATGGCCACTTGCTTGTCAAAGCACTCTAGCACTGTGGTTGCTTCTACCCAGGCAAAATCTAAGTAACTTTTATCCCCTGGAGGAGCAATTCTCTTCCTCTCTGCATTGCCTATAAAACAGCTATTATGCTCAATGCATTAAAAACCTAAGCCGGCTGTGAAACAAAAATTATTCACATAGCATGTGATCTGTAGATTTACTAGTGACGACAGATGCACATGTTTTTAATCAATCTTTTTGCCTGTGTATACATAAAAAGTTGCCCAGTTTGCGCCATCTCTAGGGTTGATTTTACTGCTTAACAGGAGCCATAAAAGCAATATTAAGGTTCTTTGATTTATGCCCAGAACATACCATGACCTTTATCAGCATATCTTAGATGCCATCAAAAGGCAGCACAACAACTTACTATGAGGGCAGGAATCTCCACTTTGCCAGACTGAATCGTATAAAGAACTGTTGCTTACCCTAACTAATTCTTTGAGGTGTTGGATCCCACTTTAGAGGTGCACGCACTTCACACATGCAACAGAATAGCAGTGTCCATTGAGGCCTCACATGCGCCCAGTGCCACCACAAGCTCCTGCACAAGGAGATGAAGGCCTGGGAGGCAGTGACCCTCACCCCACCCCTGAGTTCCCTCCCAAATCAAAGGCATTTACTGTGGACTCTGAACACCAAGGATGGAAGGCAGGTCACGGGATCCACGACTACAACATCTCAGAGAACCAGTTACTGTAGGGCCTGGTCTACATTTGGGGCGGGGGGGGGTAGCTGAAGTTGGTATATCTTATTTTGACTTATCTCTCGTTCTCACGGCGCAGGATCAATGGCCATGGCTCCCCTGTTGACTCTGCTACCGCTGCTCGCTCTGGAGGAGTTCTGGAGTCGAAGGGGAGTGCGTTCGGGGATCGCTATATCGCGTATAGACGAGACTCAATATATCGATCCCTGATAAATTGATTGCTACCCGCCGATACGGCAGGTAGTCTCGACGTACCCTAGGATAAGTAACTTTTCTTCCAGCCTAGGCGGCTGGCAAGCAATATCCTCTCTGGATGGTAGGAATGAGCAATGTCAGCAGCAGTAGTCAAAAACTGAAGTACCAGCTCTTTGGAACTTGGAATTAGACCTGGCTGCCATGCAAAGGCAATGTTTGACAAAAGTCAGTGGCTTCTCCCTACTGCTGTGTTTCTGAAGTAGGCCAAAGAAACTGCATGTGCCCTAGTGAAGTGTGTCTTGGCATTTGGAGGGAAAAGGCACTGCATGAGCCACTTAGAGATTCCCTTTGATGAGATGGCCTGGCCTTTTGATGAGCCCCAGATAGCCACAAAGAGAGGAGGAGACAGTCTGAATGGTTTGGTTCTGTCAAGGTAACAGAGAAAGACTCTGGAAATGTCCTCGGTATGTACCCTCTTCTTTCCTGGAGTCAAGTGTTGCTTCAGGAGGAAGACTGATAGGGTAACTGACCGATTTAGGTGAAACTCCAAGATCACCTTAGAGATAAAGCTAGGGTGTGATCTCAAACACCTTGTCACCAAAAGGACTCATAAGGAGGTCTGGCCATAAGGACCAGGAACTCTCTGACCTTCGATGCAGAGGTTACTGCAGCCAAAAAGATGGATTTAAGGGAAAGGTAGCAAAATGAATGACTCAATACTGTCCTGCAGGGTTGGGCAAACTTTCTGGCCCCAGGACCACATTTGGGTATGGAAATTGTATGGCAGGTCATGAATACTCACAAAATTGGGGTTGTGGTGAGGGAGGGGGTGAGGGCTCGGGGATGAGGGGTTTGGGGTGCAGAGGCAGAGGGTTGGTGTGCCGGAGGGGGGCAGGTTCCGGGAGGCGCTTACGTTAAAGCAGCTCACAGAACCAGTAGCATGTCCCCCGCTCCGGCTCCTACGTGGAGGCGCGGCCAGGCAGTAAGCACTGCCCTGTCGCTTGGGGTGGGAGCAGTATGTGGAGCCCCGTGGCTGTCCCTATGCATAGGAACTGGAGGGGGGACATGCCTCTGTTTCCAGGTGTTGCACAGAGTGGGGGAAGCCCCCGACCCCACTCCCCAGCAGGAGCTTGAGGATCAGATTAAAATGTCTGGAGGGCTGGATGTGGCCTCTAGCCCATAGTTTGCCAACCCCTGCTGTACTGACTGGAGAAGCTCAGTGAGTTTCAGGAGAACAATATATGATCCAACTCACTGAAGCCAACCCACTGATGCCACAGACAGCATTGGCACTGAACACTACACTGACATCTACAGTAGGGTGTGTCAACCTCTGCATTTCTGAGCCCCCCTTTCCTCCCCCCCACATGCTATAAAGACTGCAGGGCCCGGGGGGAGGGAGGGGGAGAAGGAAGGAAGAAAGAAAGGGCCTTTAGGCATAGGTGTAATTTGTCTTCTATTTTCCAGAGGGAGCAGAGGGGGCCTGGAGGGGCTCAGGCCAGTTCTGCACAGTGGGTACTGCAGAAGGAAAGATCATTCAACCTTTACTCACCACAGGAGGCCACCCAGCCTGTCTGGGGGACGGGGTGTCTGGGGGGGTGTAGCCAAAAATATGAAAGAGCAGGCAGGGTGGTTGGCTGGGGCTGTGTGCGGACAGGGGTTAGCTCAGGGTCCAGGGAGGGGGTTAGCTAGGGGCTGTGTGCGGAGGGGGGGGCAGCTCAGGGTAGTGATGAGCTACCAAAATCTTAACCGGTTCCCTATAAAAAGTTCTGATGTAAAGCGGGGAGCGGGAGAGGGCCGGGGCAGGGGGAGACATACCTGTGCAGCCTGGGGCCCCTGCAGGGCCTGGGGCAAATTGCCCCACTTGCCCCCCTTGCAGCCCTAGAGCTTGCAACCCCCTCCCCCGTTACCTTGCTGGCAGCTCAAAGCAGCAGGATGACTCAGGAGCTCAGCTGAGCTACCCAGCTGCTGGCCATACTGCAGCTTTGCGGGCGAGGGGAGACATCCTCGTGGGGCCAGGAGCCTTGGCCAATTGCCCCACTTGCCCCCTCCCCTCCAGCCAGCCCTGGAGTTTGCAGCAGCCCCCCTCCCCCCACCTTGCTGGGCTGCTCAAAAAGCGGCAGCAGGACTCCTCCCGTGCTCAACTGAGCTGCCTAGTGGATGCCAGCGGCTGGCCACGCTACAGCTGGGGGGAAGCGGGGGAAGGGCCGGGGGAGCCTCAGCCTCCCCAGCTGGGAATCCTGGGAGCAACAGGATGGTCTGGCCCGCGAACCGGAGTTCTTTGCCCACTCACTGGCCTTTTAACAACTGGTTCTCCATGGAGGTCTAATTTTAGCAACTGGTTCTTGGGAACCTGTGGGAACCGGCTCCAGCTCACCACTGGCTCAGGGTGCAGGGAAGAGTTAGCTAGGGGGTGTGTGGAGACAGTGGGGGGAGCTCAGGGTGCAGAGAGGGGGTAAGCTAGGGGCTGTGTGCTGGGTCCCTTTACAGTTGCAACTCCCCGAGAGCTCTGCCATCCTGGAACCGGATCCCTCAGGCTCAGGCACCCCTTACTGGATGTGTGAGCAGTCAAAGGGGGTTGGGAGCTGAGGAGCAGCCACAGCCCTGGGCACAGCAAATTACAGGGGAATGCTGTGCCTGCCCCCTGCATGGCACCAGTCAAGAGCAGTAGCTCTCTGCATTGCCTGGCTCCAGCTTCCCGTCTCCAACCTGGCCAGGGAGTAGGGCCTCAGGGAGGAGGAGGAGAAGGAGGTGTGTGGGGTGTGTGTGGAGCTGCTCCCAGGACTGCCCTGCTCTAGGTAAGGCACTGCAGTTTGGTGGGGCAATGCCCCCCATGTCTGTCCGTGGGCTCAGGGCTTCTGCTCCATCCAGAGCACCAGGGCTCCCAGCTTTAGCCCCGCAGAGGGTGCTAGGACTGCAGCCATGGGGCCTGATGGGTGCCCCTGAAAGGGCCTGTGGCCCCCCCATGGCACTGTGGACTCCCAGCTGAGAACTGCTGACATATGGTACTCAGAGGGCCTGCTCCAAACAGAGAGACAGACTCCAGGCAGAGCTCCATGTCTTCTCACAAGTACAGATCACTTAAATCCTCAGGTGTCTTTACTTAGCACCATCTTCTCTGCATTGGTCTTTGATATCACTTGTCTGCTAGACATGGTGCTAGAGGAAGCTAGCTTGTCTGCTACCAGAATTCTGGAGTGCATCTCCTCAGGACCTGAAGAGACTTTCATAGATTGAAGTTTCATCTCTGGGAGCAACCACATGTCTTGTGACTTATGCATTCTTGCAGAGAATGAAAGGATAATGGGACTCTCTTAAGCTGCAGAGGCAATTGCTGTGTCCACCTTTCAATGGAAGTCCATCGCAGGACGCTCAGGGCTTGAAGATTGCTGATTTTGGCTCTGCCATGTTGAAAAGCCCTGTACGGGCGGGGGGGGATGGTAAGGGTTGGGGGATCTGTATTGGAGCTTTCAGGAGAGTCTGACCATAAATGTTCAGTTTATTTGGGATGATAGCATTCATAGCTGTCATCGCTCAGAGAATTAGAAGTGTGCTTGAAGTTTTGAGCAGTTTGAAGAAATTTAGTCAAAACTAAGAACTAGAAGGTCAAACACACACCAGGTTCTGTCTCATTGCCGTAGGTGGTAAAGAGGAACTGAGGGAAAGTCACAACTGTCCTGTCCTTTATGTATTCCTATGAGAGTATGAGGCAGCACAAGGCTGTATGTGCAGCCCTAACAGATGCTGCTATTCAAAAATTTGATCTTGGGTGCCTGCATATCTACAGTGGGATCCACACTGACATGTACTCAAAGACAAACACTGTTTCAGACAGCAACTGAAAGCTCCACTCAACCACTCATGCCCAACTATATAATGAGCCTCTCGATAGCAAAGGCACTCACCTGTGCCCAATCTGGTCATTAATGAAAGACAGTTGAGAGAGAATCATGAGTACTGAGAGTCTCTCTCCCCCTTCCATCCCCACAATCTCAGGCACTTTGGGTGAGCTGTAGCATTTCTAAAAATGAAGACTAGATGGGCATTGATGAGAATCAAGCATGGCACAGGCAGTGGCTGCGTAAGCATCCCTAGTACAGCTCTGCCAAATGCTGGTCCCTAGTATTGGAACTGCTGGGACAGGGATCTCAACCCTTCAGGCTGGATCCACAGGCATAAAACACCCATTTTTGGGGTGGGGCTGGGAGAAAGCAAAAAGGGAGAGGAAAGACTACCCCTTTCCTGTTTTTCCATTTGTTTTGTCCCCCAAACCAAAATTTCAGAGGCCACTGATTAAAACCTAAGCCAATGCACCAAAGCTTCTTCCTGCCATAGTTCTGTCTGAGAAAGATGTAATCTTCCTTGTAGGAGCTGGGGATAAAAAACCCTGTAAAATGCCAGGCTTGGAAGTGGAAAGATCTGCAATTTAACTTTTTTTTTCCCCATTAGAGATCCATAAAAAATTCAAGCTGTAGCTATCTTAAATGTCCCAGAACATTAGTATTTGCCCTGCCAAAGGTGCTCTCCTGAGACTATGAACGTGTGCTTCACATGTTTTCTCTCTGATATAAAAATGTGATCCTATCCTGAAGAAGCTCAAAATAAAAAGGATTAACACATACACCATGCAGATCATTTCTTTTTCTTAATATAACCCTGTCTGTGAGGACACCTCTTCCTTGTCTACAAAACTCAAATGCAAAATATCACAGCCTGGTGCAAATATGCCTGAAGAAATAGTTGCAAGTTGTTTGAGGAATAGGAAAGCCAGGATGCTGATTTCTAAGCACATTCTCAATTACTCTGTTTGAAATGAGATACTAAATTAGAGTATTTTTTTTATGTACCAATTACACAGATTCTCTGAATGTGATCGCTATAAAAACAAAACCACCACATGAAATGTCTTATTGAGAACAAAAAAAGTACTTGAACTGAAAGAACTGTACTAAGCGTCTAAACAAGCTCTCCAGCCACGTAAACTAGCAAGTCCTAGAGAAAATGCACAAATAATGCAAGGGCATTTTATAAGGGCAGTTAACCTTTTAAAGTTTGGTTTTGTCAGACTAACAGACTGGAAGCTGATCTAGCTACATTTTCCACTGAAGGTAAAATTGAGATGTTACACACATGGCCCTTGCGGAAACAAGCAGCAAAGCTTGGCAAAGGAAATATCAAGATATTTGATCTTCATTTTGGTCATGCCAGTTGTGATGGTGCTACACATTGCAATGAATTGCAGTAATAGTTTAATGTGCTGAAGCTACAGTTTACTGAAAAGATTAATTCAATTGTAGCCATTTGGAGCAGGGATCATCTTTTCCTTTGGTGTACTTGCTACTGTTAGGTCCAGTTACTTTTCATGCTTAAAAGGATTCACTCTCTTTTTTAGGATAACATTTTCCCCAAATTCACAGCACACTCTGAGGGTAAAGTCTGAATATTTTGGGAATTTTCAACTAAACTTACTATTTAGATTAATTTCAAATGGAACCATTATGAAAATATTTTCTGGAGCCTGACCCTTTTCCCCCTCCCAGACCTATTTTACTGAGAAAGGGCTAATTTATCATCATACTTTCCAAATAGTTAACACTCATTGAGAGCTAATTTGGAACATATATTCATGTTCCTAGTAAAGATGGCTGCCATTTGCCATCCCACCCCATGAGATTGAAGCCACAGGCAGTTTTCAGGAAAGACTCCCCTCATTTCACTAAAGCCTTTGCTATCACCTGTCGTATCTCTCAACCTTCAATCCTTCTAATGTGTGAGTCAAGCCACTGAAATGTGTGAAAAATGGTCAAGTGATGGAGCACCTTTGCTGCACATGATGCCATAATTAATAGACTATGATGGTTTCTCAGTATAAAACCTGATTTTAAAAAATATTTTCTCATTGTATGAATAAACGAGTCTTTAAAAAAGGAAAAGAGGAATTCTGTCACATGAGACAATATGAGGCTGCAATATGGGTCATCAGCAGATTTGAACCCTAGACCTGCAAATCAGATCCCTATCCAGACTGCTACCACGTAAACTACAGAAATAACTTATTGCCTATGGGAGGGACTAATGTATTGTCTGTAGCACTTTTGTTTATCTTTTGGAGGCAGAATTTCTTTGTGATGTTGCAGTGTCTGTAGCCGTCAGTGGAAACATGCTGTGTGGCATTTTAGGGAATAGTTAAAAGGCGTCTGACAAACAGGATACAAGGATCTTTCAGGGGATGGCTCTGACAGACCTGGCACAGGTTCTGGAGGCAGTGATCCCTTTTTCTTCAACACTGAGTGCTCTAAGGGGAGCTTCTCCCCCGAACATCTTCTAGCAGGTTTTGGTACCAAAGAACTGAGGAGGGTTTGTGCCTTTTCTTCAGCGTCGGTGAAAGGGATCAAGGAGCCTCACATATCTCTGGCACGGCACTCTGTATTGAGGCCAAGGTATTTGTGGCACTCTCCACACGCACCAGCTCTGATACATGGCAAAGTGTTACCCCCATAAGCAGACACTTGAGCCTGGCCGCTCTATCTTTGAGTGGGGCTTAAAACCCTTACAAACATGACATTTGTCACTGGTATGAGATTCTCCCAAACATTTCAGGCAAGATGGATGCGGGTCATTGACCAGCACAGGCTTATTGCAAGACCGGCAGGAATTAAAACCCAGAGAGTGAGGCATCGTTCTGATACCAAAAGATTAAAATTAATCAAAAAAGACCTAAAAACTAAAACCTAACTCAACTCACTTTAACTAGCTAACTCATTTCCAAAAGTAACAGGGAATATATACAAAGGAGCAAGGGAAGAACTAGGCACAGAAAGTCTGAAATTGCTCTAACAAAAGTCACCAGTGGTAAGAAGGAACTCAGGGATATTGGAGGCAGCACCACACTCGTATACCTACACGATGCCTCATGTAATGGCAGAGGGCACACAGGCCAGCCCAACAGGTACTGTTGAAAGAAAAAAGTTCCCTGACAACTGTGCATGGAGTGCACGCATACCTACAGTGGAATGGACATGTGCAAATACTTGAAGAAAATATATTACCTCACCCATGCTGTCTTTTGAAATTGCTGGGACCAACACTGCTAACATGAATTCTATACATCATTCTGACAATTATTTTCCTTTTCACATGTGAAGATCAAGTCTCAACACAAAAAAGGATCAAATTAGGATTATTTGGAAAGAAATGTGCAACAGCCCAGCAAACGCAAGAATGCACCCAGGTGCCTCTTTCCAGCTTCAGCTGTTAAAAAAATAATAATCCCATTTTATATTAAGTTTCTACTTGCTACCTGATAACTGTATATTTTGTAACAATGCAATTATTCACACAGCAAGAGACAAATTTTTCTGCCTGTGTGCGTGCGCGCACGCTTAAAAAGAGAAAGAGGGAGTTGCCCAATTTGTGTCATGTCTGGTACAAACGTGTGTGTGTTCTCTTGTCACACAGGCGTTCACAGACTCTCTACCAGATCCTACATCAGGAGCAAGTTTTCAAATTAGTGCTTTCATCATCTTAACACAGGCATAACCTGCAGCTCCTATAAAAGACAAGATGTGGACTAAGCGGAAATTCACTTCCCAGTCTGTTAAATCCCTCCACAGAATTTTAATGCAGACCAACGCCTTTAATCTCTCTCTCTTATTCAGAATTTCCTTTAGATAAATCCCTCAAAATCAAAAATGTTTTCTGGCATTTTTGGCCCTGCATTTTCCATCTGAGCCACATGTGGATCCCTTGACATAAGCGACATCTGTCTCGCTTTATTAAAGCCCCTATATTGAAAGGACCCTTTATTAGTGCCTCTCTTTTTTGGATTTCACAGTTAATGCATTTTTTTCCTGCTTTTATTTAGGCTGAATTCAGCACAATATCCTACCGTATAACTGGAAGCTCATTTACTATCATACATACACAAATTTATGCTTTCACTCACAGCATATGGGGGCACAGCGGAAAGTAGTCAAACACTCACTCCAATGAGAGACACTCACATAAGAAGAAAGCCATTTGCCAGCCAAGTGTGAAATCATTTTTTCTTAGCATGACCTTTCCTTTCAGCATGTGCTTTTCAGAAAAGCAAGACCAAGAGGGCAATTCACGACCCGGCTGGAACAGAAAAGTGTGTCTGATTGCCTGTGTGTAGGGAGCTGCCCACAGGTTGCTATTGATTTATCCCATTTTGCGAGGTCCTCTGAACCCTAGACAGAAACAAATAAGGCCCACAAATAAGAGGGGGAGGGGCCTGTAAAAATGGGGGTGGGATTTGGCGATCTTCTCTGAAACTTTTATGCAGCATCTCTGTATTTCAGTCATTCTGACACAAAAATGTATACAAATAAGAACCTACCTGGAATTTACTTGGAATTCAGTCTGGAATAATTTGTCAGTGACAAATTATGCTACAAACACCACAAATGACAGAGGCCCAATGGCTGGTGCACAGTTCCCAACAGGCAGGCAGAGACAGACATTAAAACCAGTGTATGTCAGTATCAGCATTATGAAAATTCCCCCTCCTCACACGAGAGAATGCTGAACTTCACTGCCCATCTCCTATTCACAACAAGGTCTCCAAAGGCCCCCGTCCCTACAGAGCCATATCTCATGGGACAGACTTACATTCCAGGTACTCTCCATAAGGAGTAAGTTTGAGGCTCTTAATGAAATCTCAGCTTTATACAAATACAGCAGGTAATAAGCCTGCAACACTATGTACAAACAAGCAACAAGTTAGCATCACTATTGGAATACCACAAAAAATGGCTAGGTAAAAGCCTAGTGTGGATTGCCTTTGCCCATCTATTTATATTTGAAAGCCCCAAACACCTATTTGGTGATTCCAAACCAAGTTACGCACCAGCCAGTCTGAGGACTGCACAGGTCCAGGCGGAACCAGCCATTATCTCTGTTGTATATGTTTTCTCCCTGCTTCCTCCTCTCCTATTGTTTGTTACTTTCACTTCTCACATCTTGTCTTAAACTAGAGTCAGTTCTTCAGGACACAGGCCAGGCTGTCGTGTGTTTGTGCATGGCCCAGCAGAATGGGGCCCCAGGCACTGTTCATTACCGCTGCTATTCTTGTTCTTATTCCCTGGGCTCCTCCCACAAATGCTCACTCCACCAGAAGGAATTAAAAGATCAAATACACACATTGGACTGCTCTATAAGATGCTCCCAGGTCCTGAAAAAACTAATATTTAGAACCATAACAGCAATAATTATGTTAAAAAAACCAAGAGTGCGCAACAGAGTAAAGGTATGTCTACACTTGGAGCTCCGGCTATGATTCCCAGCTTGCAGAGACATGCCTGCGCTAGCTCACTAAAGGCAGTAGTGTAGCCATGCTAGATTGGACAGCAGTGAGCAATGGCAAGGGATAGCCAGGCCAAGTACAAACCTCCCTGGACCCTGTGGGTAAGTACTTGGTACAGTTAACCCATTGCTGCTTCCCGCATACTGAGGCTCCAATACCGTTTTTAAGCACACCAGCTTGATGAGAACTAGCATGAGAATTCTGAGAGAGCTGGGAATCACAGTCCCAGCTCCAATGGCAGACATAGCCTAACGACTTATCTACCTTTAAAATCCTAGAGTGGCACAGCCGTGCTATAGCAACAGGAGGGATTCTCCTGCCTGCTTAGGCAATCCACCTCCCCGAGAGGCAGTAGCTAGGTCGATGAATAATTCTTCTGTCACCTTAGTGCTATCTACATTGGAATTTAGATCAGCTTAACTATGCCACTCGGGATTATGGACTTTTCACACCCTGACTGACGTAGTTAAACTGACCTGATTTTCTAGTGTAGACCAGGCCTATGAGATGCAATCCTAAAAGCACCTCAGTGTACTGGCATTTGGGTAGGGGAAGAAAAACTCAATTAGGTAGGGAACTTCTAATTTTTGTGCAGAAATTGCACTGCAAGATCTATGACAGGCAATCACTCATCACAAACTGGAAAGAGAAAGCAGGAGACTAAAGGCCCACAGTGAACCAAACAAAATCTGAAATTGAAGAGTCAGTGTGCACTACAATCACAGCTATTACAGCAGTACTGCTAACAACACAGTTGCAGCCCAAGCTGGTTAAAACATGGTCCTGGTCTTGTATCAGAAGGGACCAAATCATGCCCCTGAACAGCGCTAATCTTGGATAGTGTACATGGGCCCAGATACCTGTGTACGCTCCCATATAGTTTCCTTTTCTTTCCTGTTCTCTCTTGACCACACAAAAATGGTTATTGTGTATCACCTACAAAACTCTGGCGGAAGACAACTGGAGCATGCTCCCACTGAAGAGTGATAAATCGTTTCTAAGTGGGTCTAGCAGGGTTCGTTCTTGAATTACACAAAACTCTTTCCCACTTGCTTTATGGAGCCCAATTCACTGTCTCGACACTGCTTAAGGCTCCCTTGGACCAGGCACAAAAGGTTGGTCCAAATATTAAAGCAGAGTCTCCTGCACACAGACCGTGACCAGCTAAAGGCTTGCTTCTTAATCGTCTGCTTCTCCTACTCTGCCAATGCTGAGTTTCATCCTCTAATTAGGTGAATGATACAGGTTTAAAAACTGACCTAACAACCTTGACATTAATATTTTAAATTATTAATTCTCAATTCTATAATGCCAATAAATCACTTCTAGGTGAGGATTTAATTAACAATGCAATCATTAAAAAATAATATTTTGCATTTATATTGCATATTTCATCAGAGGATCCAAAGACATGGTACAAATACTAATTAAGTCTCACGAAGTCCCTGTTAGGTAACTAAGTGCTAACCTGTATTACAACTGAGGAAATTGAGGCAGTGCATTCACCTGACATGGCTTAAGCTGCAGAGTAAATTGGTGACAAAGACACCAATAGAACCCAGGAAGTTTTTACTGAGGAGATGGAATAAATATGCAGGGATAAATAGAAAAGATTAGTTTCCCTTATATAAATTCTGCTTCTGGAGTACATTGTTGATTTACAAACTGAAGGAAAACCCATTTCGAAGTTTACTCTTTGCCAAGCAGATTAAGAGCCCAAATTACTACTAGTCTAGTCTAGTCACTGTTTCTAGCTCTGGACTCTAGGACGCACGCCCGGGCCCAGAACACTTATCCAATGCCCTTCCTTGGGATGTGGGATACCATGCTCTCCAACCACCCTAAATCCTGAAATCTGTGTCTTAGACTTCCTGAGCCTCCATCATTTACACACATGCCCTCAGAGTTCCATCCTGAGCGTGGGCACTCTGGGCTTTTAGTCTAGATCCTTCAGAGACAACATGGCAGGAAAACAAGGAATGCAGTCTTAAGGTACGTCTACACTGCACGATTATTTCGAATTAGCTTAAACCGATATTACAAAACAGATCTAATAAAATCGGTTTAGCGCGTCCACAGTGGGATCCCGAAATCGATTGTTTGCGTCCATGGTCCAAAGCTACCATCGATTTCAGGAGCGGTGCACTGTGGGTAGCTGTTCCTCAGCTATCCCATAGTTCCCACTTCCGTGTTGAGAGCACAGTGCCTGATGGGGCAGAAAACACTGCCCCGGGTGGTGCTGGGTACAGCCTCACCCCTCCCTTTGTGAAGGCAGCAGACAACCCTTTGGCGCCTTTTTCGCGGAGTGCATTGAGCAAACGCCATAGCACAGCAATCTTTCCCTTTTTTTTTTTCACGTGGTGGTGGGGGGAAATAAACTGAGGAGCTGTTCCCTGAACCACGCCAGACACTGTGTTTGAACCTACAGACATTGGGAGCTCAGCCAAGAATGCAAATAATTTTCAGAGACTGCTGTGGACTGTGGGATAGCTGGAGTCCTCAGTACCCCCTCCCTCCCTTCATGAGCGTCCATTTGAGTCTCTGGCTTCCCGTTACGCTTGTCACACAGCGCTGTGTATCCTGGAGTTTTTTATTCAAACGCTTTGGCATTTCGTGTTCTGTAACGGAGCTGGATACAACAGATTTGTCTCCCCATACAGCGATCAGACCTAGTATCTCCCGTACGGTCTATGCTGGAGCTCTTTTTCGATTTCAAACTGCATCGCCAGCCGTGCTGATCAGAGCTCCACGCTGGGCAAGCAGGAAATGTAATTCAAAAGTTCGCGGGGCTTTTCCTGTTTACCTGCCCGCTGCATCCGAGTTCAGATTGCTGTCCAGAGCGGTCAGTGCTGCACTCTGGGATGCCGCCCGGAGGCCAATAACGTCGATTTCCGTCCACATGAACCCTAATCCGAGTTATCACTATCGAATTTAGCGCTACTCCTCTCGTTTGGGAGGAGTTCCGAAATCGATTTAAGGAGCCGTTTAACTCGATATTAATGACGACGTCGTGTGAACGGATACAGCGTTAAATCGGTATATCGGCCATTAAACCGATTTAAAGTCGCAGTGTAGACCTGGCCTTAGGAAAAGAACTTCTTAACAACTTTACTTCTATAAAGCACTGGAGAACTCCTCCCCCGATGTCTGATCTCAACCCTTCTGTGGGTCTACGGTTTGTCAGCATTTCAGGCTGGGCAGAGTCCATACTGCTTGCTATCTTCTGCAAGGTCTCCTTACATGTGGTGATGACTGGCCCTTTGCACAGAGCAGAACCCCACTCTTGTGCATAAGAATGGACATACTGAGTCAGACTAAAGGTCCATCTAGCCCAGTATCCTGTCTTCCAACAGTGGCCAATGTCAGGTACCCCAGAAGGAATGAACAGAAAATCAAGTGATCCATTCCCTGTCGCTCATTCCAATCTTCTGGCAAAGAGGCAAGGGACACCATCCCTGCCCACAAGGATTATTAGCCACTGATGGACCTATCCTCCATGAAATTTATCTAGTTCTTTTTTGAACCCTGTTATAGTTTTGGCTTTCACAAACCTCTGGCGAAGAGTTCCACGGTTGACTGTGCGTTGTGTGAAGAAATACTTCCTTTTGTTTGTTTTAAGCCTGCTGCCTATTAATTTTATTTGGTGACTCCATGTTCTTATGTTATGAGAAGGCGTAAATAAGACTTCCTTTACTTTCTCCATACCAGTCATGATTTTATAGACCTCTATCATATCCCTCCTTAGTCTTTTCCAAGCTGAAAAGTCCCAGTCTTATTAATCTCTCTCTTCATAAGGAAGCCATTCCAGACCCCTAATCATTTTTGTTGCTCTTTTCTGAACCTTTTCCAATTTCAATATATCTTTGAGATGGGGTGACCACATCTGCATGCAGTATTCAAGATGTGGGAGGACCAGTGATTTATATTGAGGCAATATGATATTTTCAGTCTTATTATGTATCACTTTCTTAATGATTCCCAAAATTCTGTTCACTTTGACTGCTGCTGCACATTGAGTGGATGTTTTCAGAGAATCATCCACAAGGACTCCAGGATCTCTTTCTTGAGTGGTAACAGCTAATTTAGACCCCATCATTTTATATGTATAGTTGGGATTATGTTCTCCAACATACATTACTTTGCATTTATCAACACTGAATTTCATCTGCCATTTTGTTGCCCAGTCACCTAGCTTTGAGAAATCCTTTTGCAACTCTTTGCAGTCTGCCTGGGACTTAACTATTTTGAGTAGTTTTGTACCATCTGTAAATTTTGCCACCTGTTTACCCCTTTTTCTAGATCGTTTATGAATATATTGAATAGGACTGGTCTCAGTGCAGACCCTTGGGGAACATCATTATTTACCTCTCTCCATTGTGAAAACTGACCATTTATTCTTACTCTTTGTTTCCTATCTTTTAACCAGTTACCAGTCCATGAGAGGACCTTCCCTCTTATCCAGTGACAGCTTACTTTGCTTACAAGCCTTTGGTGAGGGACCCTGTCAAAGGCTTTCTGAAAAATCTAAGTATATTATATCCACTGGATCCCCTTGGTCCACATACTTGTTGACCTCCTCAAAGAATTCCAGTAGATTGGCGAGGCATGATCCCTTTGCAAAAACCATGTTGACTCTTCCCCAACAAATTATGTTCATCTGACAATTTTTTTCTTTCCTATAATTTCAAACAGTTTGCCTGGTACTGAAGTCAGGCTTACCGGCATGTAGCTGCAAGATCTGGAGCCCTTTTTAAAAACTGGCATCACATTAGCTATCCTCCAGCCATTTGGTACAAAACCTGATTTAAATGATAGTTACAGACTACCGTTGTTAGTTCTTCAATGTCACATTTGAGTTCCTTCAGAACTCTTGGGTGAATACCATCTCTGGTCCTGGTGACTTATTACTTCTTAGTTTATCAATTTGTTCCAAAACCTCTTCTCATGACACCTCAATCTGGGACAGTTCCTCAGATTTGTCATGTAAAAAGAATGGCTCAGGTTTGGGAATCTCCCTCACATCCTCAGCCATGAAAACCCATGCAAATAATTCATTTAGTTTCGCAGCTGTGTCCTTATCATCCTTGAGTGCTCCTTTAGCATCTCAACCATCCAGTGGTCCCACTGGTTGTTTAACAAGCTTCCTGCTTCTGACGTACTTAAATTTTTTTTTTTTTGCTATTACTTTGAGTCTTTGGCCAGCTGTTCTTCAAATTCTTTTTTGGCCTAATTATATTTTTACACTTCACTTGCCAGAGTTTATGCTCCTCTCTATTTTCCTCATTAGGATTTAACTTCACTTTTTAAAGGATGCCTTTTTGCCTCTCACGCCTTCTTTTACTTTGCTGTTTAGCCACTGTGGTACTTTTTTGGTTTTCTTACTATGTTTTTTAATTTGGGGAATCCATTTTAAGTTGAGCCTCTATTATGGCGTCTTTAAAAAGTTTCCATGCAGCTTGCAGGGATTTTACTTTTGGTACTTTACCTTTTAATTTCTGTTTCATCAACTTCCTCATTTTTGTGTAGTTCCCCTTTCTGAAATTAAATGCTGCAGCGTTGGGCTGCTGTGGTTCTTTCCCCCCACCACAGGGATGTTAAATTATATTATATTATGGTCACTATTACAAAGTGGTCCAGCTATATTCACTTCTTGGATCAGATCCGGTACTCCACTTATGACTAAATCAAGAATTACCTCTCCTCTTATAGGTTTCAGGACTAGCTACTCCAAGAAGCAGTCATTTAAGGTGTCAAGAAATGATCTCTGCATCCTGTATTGAGGTGACATGTATCCAGTGAATATGGAGATAGTTGAAATCCCCCATTATTGAGTTTTTAATTTTAATAGCCTATATAATCTCCCTGAGCATTTCACAGTCACTATCACCATCCTGGTCAGGTGGTCGGTAACATATCCCTACTGCAGGGACTCCACCTTTCTGCTATGTGCTTCAGATCCATCAGTCATGCTGCCTCCTGCCCCTTCCCCCAACTCCATCCCACCCGCTATTCAGGTGCCTGCCTAGAAAGGCTATCCTTCTAAGGGAATGGCTTAGTAGTTGAGTCATTCAAGTTGATGGAATGCTCTCTGTGATGATCCTTCAATGAGATTTCCTGGTCAGGGCAGTGGTCTATAATGCAGTACAATACTCTACCCTCAGGCAAATCCAAACTCTGGTTCAACTCTGTTTGATGAGACAAAACAGAATTTATAATTTGATACAGAAATAGCCCACTGTGTTACAAAGCTTTCTTCTGGGAAAACTTGTTGCATACTCATTGAGGTACTTTTCCTGGTTGCTGTTATATGTATAAAATTGTGTGGCCAAAATTTTTAAACCTAAGTGCCTGAGGTTCCTAAAATCCATACATGAGCAGCTAAATAAGACTGGCCTGATTTCAAGTAGTGTTGAGCATTGACAAATCCCACTGACGTCAATGGGAGTTAACGCACTGTGCATCTTTGATAATCAGGCCATCATTATTAAGTTCCTAAGTATGGATTTAGGAGTCTAAACTCACATGGGCAGAGTGCAGCACCTTCCTCCTCTTGGGGATGGTTCACAAGGTCCTGGCTTCCTTGAGGGTCATTAGAGGGCAGGCACAACTGCCAGAGCTGTAGCAGAAGTATACCGTTAGAGACTTGAGATCATTTAGAACCCTGTGAAATCAACAGAACCGGAAAAAAATGTACCAAACTTATTTGGTCAGTAAAAGCATAAATGAGGAGGAGTGGACAGGCATGGCCACTAAATGGAAATTAAAAAACCACCCTCAGAATATGAAAACGTTGACGCATGAGCATGTTTATTTTAATGTCCAAATGCAGGGAGTCAGATATATTAGCATGGGTTAACAAGGAAATAAATATTGCCTATGAAGGTAAGCAAGATAGAAATAGGGTCAACACTAGGCGAGTACTTTGGCAGAGAATTTTTTCAGCCCACTTCTCAACTGTTTTAAAGAAGGCTTAACCAAGTCAGACTTTTTGTTACTGTTCATCTTATCTAGTTAGGCTGTCAGTAGATGTTTGTAAGCCCCCTAGCACAATGGGATCCTGATGCTGATTGCATTAGGGTAGCAATTAGTATCCCTGGACACTCATCACTACCTCCCAGCTTTGAAAATTTTGGACACATTTGTTATAAACAGACGTATACAATTTCATTTTGTGCTTCAGCATCAATGTACCTAGGGGATTACACAGGGGTCAGGTATATGAGGAACACACAACACTAAGAAATGTGAGGGGTTCATTGCATCTACAAGCATGCTAATTATCCTTCTGGAAGCGCTAGATGCCTGGCAGCAATGAAAAGTCAAAGCCTCCATTTCTCTCTTAGCAAGCAATGATATTGTTAATGACAACAGGAGCATAATGCTTATAGCTCTAAATGTGGGCATGGAAGATATTGTCTCATGGCACTGTGCACCAACGAGTGGCACTAGTGTGTGTGGGGGTGGGGGTGAGGGAAGAGGGCGCGGAAGAGAGGTACTCAGGAAATAGTGCCGTTTCTACAAGGGGAGAGATGCTGTAATCACAGCATGGGGCTGAATCTGGGCCTAAGATGTTTTCATAACAGAGTTTGGGAGTAGATGAGAGAGAGATGAGGCAAGTGTCAGGAAAGCCACAGGAGGAGACTTCAACAGTCCAGGCAAAGGATGATCAAGATCTGGACAATGTTTTATGAAGTACGGAAGGACTTTTTGGTGATGAAGAAATAAGACTAGCAAGACTCAGTGATGGAATCTATATGGGTGAAGGGAAGGAATGGACAAAGCCAAACATGGTACTGCTGCTAGGATGGGGCACAGACAGCACTGTCATGTACCTGAAGCCCCGTATCCCCGAGTTTGTCTACACACTGGTGAATACACTGGTTTAACTGAACTACACACACACGCGCACACTAGCGCTATGCCATACACCAGTTCACCACAAAGATTTAAATGAAGTTTTAAAGATTGATTTTATCTACACTAAAGTTGAAAATCTGTGTTGACTCTAAAAAAATTCACTACCAGAATTATGACATCCTTCAAAATTCAGTTCTGCAAATTTTGTAACAAAAAGGACCAAGCACGATACTACAAGACTGAAAACCTCACTATTGCAATACAGACAAGGCAGTGCAACCTTTACAGCACTACAGTGCCTCCATTAGTCTCCAAAGATAGAAAGCTTTTCTGAAAATACTGGTGCCTAAGGCTGAAGTGCCTTGGGGGTAGTGAGCAGTTATAGATTTTGACCAGCCAGAGCGTTTTTTTCTAGTGTGAAGGTAAGTTATGCAGGAGGGGATGTGAGACTGATTGGAAAATGGTTAGAACCCATATGCATAGAGAGTAGTTTTGATGTTATCTTCTACTGTGCTTTTAAATGTCTTAGCCTTAAATTACAGTTTTAATCTGAAAAGTTTAAAAACAGTCACATTTTTACTTAACAGGTCCACTGGTTCCCTATGCATATGAGTGTCACACATTTAGAGGCACAAGAGGAGGTTACTCACCTTGTGCAGTAACTGACGATCTTCGAGATGAGTGTCCCTGTGGGTGCTCCACTTTAGGAGATGTCCCTGTGGGTGCTCCACTTTAGGTGTCGGTGCGCCCCTGCGCCTTCGATCGGAGATTTTTTGCAGCAATACTCCTACCGGCCACGCATGCTTAGAACCTGTCACTCATTCTGAGTGTGTTACTAGAGAGCATGCGCGGCCGGTACCCTCAGTTCCTTCTCTACAACGGAGGCCACCCCAACTCCGAAGTAGAGGGGAGGAGGGTGGGTAGTGGAGCACCCACAGGGACACTCATCTCGAAG
>NC_133775.1:60636233-60721519 GCF_003597395.2 Chelonoidis abingdonii | reverse complement strand
GAGGACAGGTAGCGGGAGCAAGAGGAGTGGTTGCGGGATCAAGATGATAGGTGGCATCAGCGTGATGAGAGGAGGCAAGAAGCAATGCTGAGGGTACTGGAGGATCAAACTGATATACTCTGGCGTATGGTTGAGATTCAGGAAAGGCAGCAGGAGCACAGACCACCACTTCAGCCCCTGTGTAACCAGCCGCCCTCCTCCCCAAGTGCCATAGCCTCCTTACCCAGATGCCCAAGAATGCGGTGTGGGAGCCTCCGGGCCCCCAACCGCTCCACTCCAGAGGACTGCCCAAGCAACAGAAAGCTGGCATTGAATAAGTTTTGAAGTGCAGTGTGGCCTTGTCCTTCCCTCCTCCCCTCCACCCCCACCCCACCCGGGCTACCTTGGCAGTTATCCCCCCATTTGTGTGACAAATTAATAAAGAATGCATGAATTTGAATCAACAACTTTATTGCCTCTGCAAGCAGTGATCAAAGGAGGGTGGGGAGGGCAGTTGGCTTACAGGGAAGTAGAGTGAACAAAGGCAGCAGGTTTTCATCAAGGAGAAACAAACAGAACTTTCACATCATAGCCTGGCCAGTCATGAAAGTGGTTTCAAAGCTTCTCTGTTGTGCAGTTCTCCCTGCTGTGCTCTTCTAACTGCCCTAGTGTCTGGCTGCATATAATCAGCTGCCAGGCGATTTGCCTCAACTTTCCACCCCACCATAAACGTCTCCCCCTTACTTTCACAGATATTGGGGAACACCCAGCAAGCAGTAATAATGATGGGAATATTGGTTTCGCTGAGGTCTAACTAAGTCAGTAAAGTGCGCCAGCACACTTCTAAATGTCCAAATGCACATTCTACCACCATTCTGCACTTGCTCAGCCTATAGTTGAACAGCTCCTGACTACTGCCCAGGATGCCTATGTACGGCTTCACGAGCCATGGCATTAAGGGGTAGGCTGTGTCCCCAAGGATAAGAGGAGGTTACTCACCTTGTGCAGTAACTGACGTTCTTTGCAGCAGTACTCATAGCGGCCACGCATGCTTAGAACCTGTCACTCACTCTGAGTATATCACTAGTGAGCATGCGCGGCCAGTACCCTCAGTTCCTTCTCTACAACGGAGGCTACCCCAACTCCGAAGTAGAGGGGAGAAGGGTGGGTAGTGGAGCACCCACAGGGACACTCATCTCGAAGAACGTCAGTTACTGCACAAGGTGAGTAACCTCCTCTTCTTCTTCGAGAGAGATGTCCCTGTGAGTGCTCCACTCTAGGTGACTTCAAAGCAGTGCATCTCAAGGAGGTAGGGACTTCGGATCTGGCAGGAATGCCGCAGACAATACTGCCCTGCCTAATCTAGTGTCAGAGAGAGGGCCTTGAGTAAGGGCATAGTGAGTAACGAATGTATGGTGGGAGGACCAGGTGGCCGCCCTACAAACGTCAGACAAGGGTACTTTGCGTAGGAAGGCTACAGAGGTAGATACAGATCTAGTGGAATGTGTCCTGATCAATGCTGGATGTGTAATGTTCTTTATCTGATAACAGAGACGTATGCAATCAGAGATCCATTTCAAAAGCCTCTGGGTAGAGATAGCCACGCCCTTGGAATGGTCCGTGATGGAGACAAAGAGTCTAGGAGAGTTTCTGAAGGGTTTAGTTCTGTCCAGATAAAAGGATAAGGCCCTACGCACATCAAGTCTGTGCATTGTGACCTCGAAGGAGTTTGCATGTGGTTTCGGGAAGAAAGTTGGTAGGCGTATTGGTTCATTGAGGTGAAATGAAGCATGAACTTTTGGAAGGAATTTCAGGTGTAAACCTAGAGTAACTTTGTCCTTGAAAAAGAGCATATATGGTGGATCTGCCATAAGGGTTGCTATCTCGCCCGCCCATCTGGCGGAGGTAATGGCCACCAAAAAGGCTGTTTTCATCGAGAGGTGCAAAAGGGAGCAGGTGGCTAAGGGCTCAAAGGGTTGATGGTTTAAACAGGACAATACCAGGTGAAGATCCCATGGAGGAGTAGGTGGTTGAACATCTGGATACAGGGTTTGGAGACCCTTCAGAAAACCGTTTGGTGATGGGAACCTGAGCGAAAACCGAGGTATTGTCAACTGTACTGTGAAAGGTCGTGATGGCAGCTAAGTGGGACCCTGAATGGAGCTGGATGACAGGCCAGATTGCTTCATGTCCAATAAATAATCGAGTATACAGGGAAGAGGTGCAGAGGTCGGAGGCAGCCGCTTGGTTGAGCACCATTTTTGTAAATCTTTTCCACTTTCGGGGTAGGTGATGCGGGTGGATTGCGTTCTGCTGTGCAGGCAGTACCCT
Organism: Chelonoidis abingdonii; assembly: GCF_003597395.2. NCBI lineage: Eukaryota > Metazoa > Chordata > Testudines > Testudinidae > Chelonoidis > Chelonoidis abingdonii. The sequence goes on along the minus strand of NC_133775.1, from coordinate 60,719,209 downwards.
CTGTACTTGGCCAGAGCAGTCTAGTTCTTGCTGGGAGAACCATGCAGGTACCAAGCTTTGAGGTGAAGCATGGAGAGATTGGGGTGAAGAATCCGGCCGTGCTGCTGTGATAGGAGGTTGGGGATCAGAGGGAGGGAGATCGGAGGTTGAATTGACATTCTGGTGAGGAATGGAACCACGGTTGTCTGGACCATGACGGTGCGATCAGGATTATCGTGGCACGATCCGTTCGTATCTTCGTGAGGACCCTGTTGAGCAATGGTATTGGGGAAACGCATAAAGCAAGGGTCGTGCCAGGGGATCATGAATGCATCCCCTAGGGAGTGTTTGCCCAGAGTCCTGCCCTGGAACAGAAGTTGAGGCATTTGTGTGTTGTCTGGGGTCGCGAAGAGATCTATGGTTGGGTGATCCAAGTGCGGAATATGTGGAGAATGATTTTGTCGTCTATCTCCCATTCATGCTCTGAGGGAAAGAGTCTGCTTAGCTCGTCGGCAGTGGTGTTCAGGACGCCGGGAATGTACGCAGCTGATATATGGATGCGATACGCAAGGCACCAATTCCAGAGTTCATGGCCTCTGAACAAAAGGAGTGGGAAGGAGCCCCCCCTTGGTCTGTTGACGTAGAACATGCAGGCAATGTTGTCTGTCATTATGCGTACATGTTGATTCCTGATTAGTGGGAGGAAACGACAGCAAGCATTTCGGATAGCTCGAAGTCTAGAATGTTTATGTGTAGGGAGGTCTCGGAAGGAGACCATAGGCCGTTGGACTGTATGGTGGGAGATATGGGCCCCATCCGGTGAGGGATGCGTCGGTTGTCATCATCACCGTGGGTGGGAGTCTGGAGAAAGGGGACTCCAGAACAGAGGTTGTCGGGGGCTGTCCACCATATGAAAGAGTCCTTGACCCGGTAAGGAATGGTCAATGGTTTGTGTAGTGAGTGAACGTTTGGTTTGTAAACCGTGGCCAACCAGGCTTGGAAACACCTCATGAGACCCAGTTTTCTGTGTTCGCGAGGGAAGACTGTGAGGGTGATTCAGATCGCACTGCACAGCAGCCTGTAGTTCAAGAGTTTCCTGCTCACTGGAGGAAGGCTGCTCGACCCTGAGGTCATGTATGGAACGCATCCCCAACAAAGGCAATTGTAAGTGTAGGTGAACACATAGGAGGTCACTGAGTGGTAATATTGTAACGGTGGGGCAGTCGTAGGCAAAGGCAGAATAGAATCTCGTTTGAAGGAAAACAGGCCTGGACACCCAGAGTTTGTAATCTTGGCGTCGTGACCAAGTTAGCGGTCAGTGAATGCGCCGGTGCGCAGGCGGGTGCCATTCTATTAATAGCAGCGCTGCGGTGCCTCTGTGGTGCCCCTGAGTTTCTGTGCCGATTCCGTTGCGGTGCCGATAGGTTGCCACAATCGAGGCAGGCAACTGAAAGCCTGTCGCCTCGGCACCAGCCAGCCTCCCGTGCGCCGAAAAGCCACCGTGGGTTTGGTCGTTGGGCGCGCATTCATTGCTGGTGCGAAGAGTGCCACAATCGAGGCAGGCAACTGAAAGCTGTCGCCTCGGCACCAGAGCCTTGCGCTGCCACTGAAAGCCACAGGCGGGCTTTAGCGCGTACCGAGGAGCCCCTCCTCAAACACTCAGCGCGGGGAAACTGACGAGCTGACCGGGAGGTTTGCCGCGAAGCTCCGTTGCTTGTAAGCTCTCTTGTGGCTGATTTCTTTAGGTTTTGTGGGTGTGTGGCGCGGTGCGCCGTGTGTGCTGTTGGATAAGCTGGGTCCTGGAGGCAGAGTCCGAGTCAGGTCAGGTAGATGCAGGGATTTTTGAAGTAAAAGAAGTTTTAACTCCCTGTCCTTTTTCTATATCTAGAGCTTAACTTGGTGCATGTGAGGGCATTTTTGAGGAATATGGGTCTCCCCCAAGCAGTTTATACACTTGGAGTGCCATCAAAGAGGGATAGCTTCCTTACAAGAAGAGCAGCGCTTACACCTGTGGAGCAGGCAATATTGGAAGCGCGACCAGGGGAAGAGAGAGAATTTTTTTTTTTTAAACTAGTAGGAAAAAAGGTATGGTAACACTAACAGTAAAAACAGAGAAAAATAGCTAACTCAGAATACTAAGATAAAGAAAGAAAATACTTAAAGAGAGCTGCTGAGCTCTGTCTCAAAGCCGGGCGTCCGTAGAGAAGGAACTGAAGAGAGGGTAGGGGCCGCGCATGCTCTCTAGTAACACTCTCAGAATGAGTGACAGGTTCTAAGCATGCGTGGCCGGTAGGAGTACTGCTGCAAAAAATCTCCGATCGAAGGCGCAGGGGCGCACCGACACCTAAAGTGGAGCACCCACAGGGACATCTCTCGAAGAAGAAGGTTTACTTACTCCCTTTCTAGTCCTGTTTGTACAGCAGAAACAACCCAGCTAAACAGTAAGTGAGGTTGTCCTATATATCAACAGAATTGTTTCAAAATGCCCTGTTACGCCAGAGAAAACTGACAGAAGAGAATGGGGTGCAGAGGTGCAACAAGGAAACACACTCTGCTTGACTCTCAGAACTCTGAGTTTGCAGAGTTGACAGTTAGAAAAAAGTATCTTTTCACGTGTAAACAAAAGATGTTTGCTCTGGGAATCATCAAAAGAGGATAAACGTGGAACCCCGAGATGCCACTTTAAAAGAGTTAGTCTTCAGAGTAAAGTCACACTGTTCAATATCAGTACTAATCACCAAAATATAAATGTTTGCAGTGTTGATGTAGTCCTGCTGGTCCCAGGATATTAGAGACAAGATTTTGAGTTACACAGAGCTCTTCAGGTTTGAAGAAGAGCTCAGTGTAGCTCAAAAGCTCATCTCTTTCACCAGTACAAACTGGTCCAATTAAAAAAAAAACCAAACCTTGGGAATTGAGAGAAGTTGTGATGAACTGAAGTTTAGTTACAGCTGATCTGTTATAGGGATAAATGAGTGTCTGTCCATAAAATGTAAAGCATTGTATTAATCCAAACAGCTGTGTACAGTAGAGATGACAAATATTCAATTTCTCCTTAACATCAGACTATTGATTTTTTTTTTTTTTTTTTTGCACGGGGGAGGAGAGGGAAATGGAGCACAACTACTCAACTACTCTTAGGGTGTTAAGAGCTACAAGCAGAAGTTCAACTTCACACACTTTTGCACATGTGCAAACAAAAACAATTGCTCATTAGTCACATTAGAACTCAGACAAGTTGTTAAAATTTGCCATCTCTTCCTTTTTTCAGAAGATATCCCACGTTTGACAGTATCATCTCAAAAACTTGGCTTGCAGCACATTTAAGTATCTGAAACAGACACAGTGCAATACACATGCCATGCACGACATCTTCAGTTTGTCTTGCAGAATAAACTATTAAAGATGGTAATCCTGCCTTTGCATGATCTGAAAGATTTAAATGTGGCCTACAGCCTGCATCTGAATTAATGCCGAAGGGGACAAGGAGTCAGTCCCTTATATAACTCTATCTGCTAGACTGGTCCAATGAACCTAAACCTGTCCTGCATGCAGAGGGGCACTCAAATTAGTAGCATACACTAGGTACACAGCTTAATAGCTAGAAGTCACTTCCAGTCTCATCCTTCTGCAATGTTTTACAGATACAAAAATGAGAACTTTAAAAAATTAAACTCAATCCATGGTGAAAAGGCAAGTAGTTTATATTCTGCCTCATTTTATTTTGACAGATTTACTAATTGTGATAGCAAAAGATGAGACAGATGCATGAGCCCCAACACCACAAGGGAATTACCTATTCCTGTCATACTGAAACATCATTTCCTTTCATTCACCCCTCACTTCCAACTCAAACTAATACTTTGACTATACTAGTCTGTCTGCAATTTTGTTATCAAATAATTGCAAGAAGATGACAGGACCATATATCCTACCTAGTAACGGTGCCAACATATATAAAAATTCCCACCTAAAAATATGTTAGATTCAGTTATGGTTGCTAGACTGCATAAAAAGGAAGGAACTAAAAACTTAAATCATTCAATACACCATTTATGCTCCCTTTTTAACCCTAATTACTACTTTTGCACAACTCACAGCCCACATGTAGCTCCACGAACGCTGGCCATGTGATCTGATGAATAGCAGAGTTAGTGTGTCTTTCATACATTACAAGGCATGCAGCTTTGCACGGTTCTGTAGGGCTCTGCCTCAGCTCCCTCACATGCCAGGCAGAATGTCTGTGCCAAAGCACTGGTACATCAAGGGCTCCAAGCTTCTATCCTACACAAGTTCTTATACCTGCCACATCAGCACAGCATAAGTGCCTTCCAGTCATGCATTAAGTACCGTAACAACTAGATGTAATGTGTGGTTCGTTTTTTTTCTTGCGTGGCACTACAGCCTCAGTGTGTTGGGGCAGCAGTGCTGAGGGAGCCCTTCAAGCACCAATGTCGTGGCACAGCACTCTGGGCTCTCCTCACAACCTTAGTTCCCTGCATGCTTATGGACAGAGCCCCTTGCTCAAATGCTCCTAACTCCTCAAAGTTCTGCTCAACCCCTATTTACTCTGCTTACCCCCCACATCTCTAGTCACACTACTTGTATCCCTACTTGCCCCCATGTCCCCCCCAAAGCCTCACCGCATGCCTCCACCTACATATCTAGCAACCCTGCTCAACAGAAGTACATGTAGAGCACAGCGAATCACATACTTGGTGTCAACTGCACGCCAAGATTCAGGGAGACAGTCTGGCAGCACTGGAATACTGAAATAGCTGATGGATCTAAACAGTTCCATCAGTGAGTGATTATCCCAAAAAAGGAAAAATGTGTTATCTTTACATTTTAAAATTCCAGGAGTGGCTTATGGCCAAGATGAGATCAGATTATGAAAGAATTTTGGAACTTGTGGGAAGTATGGTTGTATAATAGTGAATGCAAAAGAAAGTGAGGAAAATAGGAGCATTTTAAAATCTTTTCTTTGCAAAAGTTAGTAATTTTTTCACTAAAATAAATTTCACAGAAAATGCAACTTTTCTCTGAAGAGTCACTGCATCAGATCTGGACACTAAATTAAATGCAAAAGCATTACACAGAGGGTTTTGAGTCCTGTTTTAAGCAAAAATTTCAGTGCAACCTTATCAATGAAGTCCTGTTGATACTGCTGTAATACCACGTGAAAATGCCAGCATGACCAACATGAGCATTTTTATAATGTCCATTAAATACATAATGGGCAGTGAAGCCCAAGCCCCAAAGCTCCCTGGAGTTCATACTTATGGTATTGGGTATTGACTGTTCATTTAAAAATAAACCAAACAAGGTAATAAAACAGGATCACTTGTCTGCATAAGAGACTCAGGACTAGAACAGTAAGGGTGTCAGGAGTCAGGTGCTTTGGTAAAGCCTAGTCCATTGAACCTAAACCTTTCCAGAGGTCAGAGAATTCCACATACAGATGTGCTGACATAGCTGCAAAGGCAGCCTGTGGGTCATTGCCTATATACACCTCTACCCCGATATAACGCTGTCCTCAGGAGCTAAAAAAAAATCTTATTGCGTTATAGGTGAAACCGCATTATATCGAACTTGCTTTGATCCGCCAGAGTGCTCAGCTGCACCCCTCCAGAGAGCTGCCTTACCGCGTTATAGCCGAATTCGTGTTATATTGGGTCACGTTATATCGGGGTAGAGGTGTATTTCTTTTTTAAAAAACAGCAAATTATTCACTTGGAATTATTAATCATATGCCCTTCCTGAACACATCCATTGGGTCATTACCTTCTCGTCCAAATCTATCAAGTCCCACTTGTGTAACTATGTCTATAAGAAATCAGCCAATTCATAATGACTCACAAGGTCAGATGTGGCTAGTTGGAACTTGTAACTAGTTAAAAAAGGAAAATTTATGTAACAACTGTATATTTTATTGTTGTTCTTCTCACCACCCCCTTTTTGATGTCAATTTTCTTTTTAAAACTACATACTCTGTGTTTCAGTAGAGGTTTCATTGCACTTAGCACCCTAGGGTCCCAATACTAACTGAGGCCCTAAGGGTGCTACAACAATATTTCAAAAATATTAAGAGCAGGAATATCTGGATATCAGGGCCTAGAGAAGGTCTCTTCCCTAAGAGAAATTTACTGACTGCTACGGCCAGCTTGCTTAGCCTAATGAGTGCTTTAAAAAAAAAAAAAAAAAAGGACTTCTCACACAAAGCCTGACAGCTATGATTACAGCCTTAGCTGAAAAATAAGGATCTGGGTAACTACCGGCAATTATACTCAGCTCTGAAAATTACAGAGGGAACCTTGCCCAGTGGCACTCCCTCACCCCCCATCCATTACAGGTGCATTGTCCCACTGCCTGTGGCCTTGTCTACCCTACAGGAAAAAGTTCATCTAACCTATGCAATTTGAGTTACGTCAATAGCATAACTCAAGTCGACAGCTTGGATCCACTTACTGCAGGGTCCACACTATGCAATGTTGATGGGAGACGCTCTCCCATTGACTCCTTTTACTCTTCTCGATCCGGTGGAGTACAGGAATCGACGGGAGAGTGATCTGTGGCCGATTTAGCAGGTCTTCACTAGATTTGCTAAATCGACCAACGATGTGTCGACTCCCCCCGTTAAGTATAGACAAGCTCTGTGGAGACAGGTACAGGAGTGGGGAACAGGTCTGGATGAGGGTGAAACAGTGTATGGAGGGGAACGATCAGGTTTAGCTAGCTGTCCTAAACCAGACAGAGACCTCCAATTTATTCTAGGAAGACTGCAAATGCAGACAAAAGACATTTCATTTGTCCACATGGTCAGACCCTGCAGCTTCCAGCTCTAGTGCGTTTCATTATTAAAAGACCTTTTGTTACATAATCTTTTTTATCCCAGGCCCCAACTGTATCAAATCCTAAATTAAACACACTTTAATGCATGCAAATAAGCTAAAGAAAAAGGATTCAGATTGCAGAAAAATATAATTAAGTAGGCAAATTTAACCCAGAAGGTCAAAACCATTATTAGCCAGTGTGTGAGAGGTTGCAAAGAACACAAAGGGAAAGATGCGCACACCACACACATACATAATGGCATTAAATGAGGCACTCAAGTCTCCTTTGCAATTAACTTGGGGGAACAGCTCATTGGAAATTTTAAAAAGTTTACTTCTGCTAGCCTGACATCAGGTCAGAAAAGCTTTGATTTTATCAGGCCCAAAGATCTCCTGGCCTTGACTGTGCTCTAAACCATGCAGAACAGCAAGCTATTGGTGCATTGACAAGCCAATGTCCTTATAGTAATGCCAGTGAACACCAAACTGTTTTTGAACAAGGATATGCATATTAAATGATTTAGAATATATGATCTGTCACTGGATGGTAGAAAAGGGGACAGGGGTTTGGATTCTCCATAGCATTGACTGGTGAGTCAGAGCTACCCAGGCTCTCTGGGTATGTCTACACTGCAATACAACACCCATGGTTGGCCTGCGTCAGCTGACTCGAGCTTGGTGTGTGGGGCTGTAAAACTGCAATGCACACGTTTGGGCTTGGGCTGGAGCCTGGACTTGGGGACCTGCAAGAGGATGCCAGAGCCCATGATCCAGACCAAGCCCAAATATCTGCACTGCAGTTTTATAGTCCCACACACCAAGCCAGAATCAGCTGACAGGCCAGCCACGGGTGTTGTATTGTAGTGTTGACCTATCTTTTATGCCAGGATTTCCAGAAACCTCACATGGGAACAAGGGGTTAAATAAATGGATTGTGTTTTAAAAAAAAATAAAAATTTGTAAGTGAATTTCACTTCACTTGAAGGAAAAATCATGCTAGCTAAAACTAGGTATAGCGAAAGGAAACAATGTATAATATCAAAATCTGTTCTTCAGTTCTGTCCTGCAGCACATGCTGCTATAACAGTTCTGGAGCTCTCCTGAGCCAAGAGTGTCCATTACACATAATTGCTTGATGGTTTGGGGATAATCCGGAGACTACATTCATTCTCATTTGTTAATCTTTTAGCCAGGATTAGAATCCAGATCCCAAAAGCTGAACATCAAATGCATTAAATCGATTCCAGCAAACCTCAAATAGTGACCTGGTAACACTAGACTTTTATGATGTCCCTGTACTTCAGATACAATGAATCCTGTTTATTGGATGCCGAAATATTTTCCATCTCCCTAGTAACATACTGCACTGACTTACCCTATTCCATTCCATAGCTTACAATGGTAACTTTTGTCTGTCTAACAGAAGCATGCTCATTTTTAACAGATGGCAAAGCAAAAAAGACAAACAAAACAAAACAAAAAAACCTCTGCCTACTCATGGTGCTACTTAGCAGTGTGCATATCAGGGAAGCGAGTGCATGGAATCTGTAGAGACTGATAATTTCTTCACATTGTAGGACCATAAACATTTCACTAAGGAGAGAAGCTGTTGAGTAAAGTTTATCATATTTGAAGACAACTCAATCATTTTTGTTGAGCATTAAGTCTTGCCACAGATTACTCTCTATTCAGAGCAATGAATAGGAAATCAGGTTCTCAACAGGTTCTCAACAGCTGGAGGGGATTTTATCTTTAAGCCCAATTCATAGGACAAGTGAAATCACCTCTCCTTTATAATGAATAATTTTGATACAGTTGGCATCAGTTTTGCACAATGGCTGTAAAAAATCTTCAGATAAAATACCACTGTCACTTCAATTTCAGTTAACACTCAATGTCATTTTGAATGCATGTGGAGATTACCAATAATATATGATCAAAAAGGAAAGAAAATTCCAGCAATAACAGAAATGCATTAAGATACCAAAGATTCTAATAGCAAAAGGTAAGTTTAATCTAGTATTTGTGCTTCAACGATACAAGTGAACAAAACTCTGTTGAGAGACATGGTATTTGCCTGGATATCCTTCAGCTGCATAAATATTAGAAAAGCCAACTTGAAGAAGATAGGAGGGGTGAAAGAAGAAGTATTTCGCCTATATTTGATTACATGTCTAATCTATATCATCCTCTCTGGACTAGTGCCCTTTAAATATTCCTCCTGCACACCTGTTGATTTACTCCTCAATAGAAGTCATGGCGACTGAACCCCGAGCGAATGGCAATGATATCTTGCCATTTTATTGGCCTGTGTTGGACCCTAGTTAAAGTATAGTAATATAAAAAAAATTAGAGTAGAATACAGTTGTTAAAAGAAATCTGTTTTAGATACTTGATCCACATTAAGTGAATTTCTCTCCTGAAATTTGTTGAATGAATCTGTGTAACAAGCCTAAGGCCAAAATACCAATTATCTAAGGCCTGAATATGCAAGGCTACATCTACACTACCTGCCGTATCGGTGGGTTACAATCGATTGCTCGGGGATCGATATATCGCGTCTCATCTAGACATGATATATTGATCCCCGAGCGCGCTTATATCGATTCCGGAACTCCACCAACCCCAACGGAGTTCCGGAATCGACAGGGGGAGCCGCGGACATCGATCCCGTGCAGTGAGGACGGGTGAGTAATCCGATCTTAGATATTCGACTTCAGCTACGTTATTCACGTAGCTGAAGTTGCGTGTCTAAGATCGATTTTTCCCGGTAGTGTAGACCAGCCCCAAGTAACCGATAAGAATGCTGTTACGGGAGAGTAAGTCTGTACCAAGGGATAATAATAACTTTGGGAAAAACAATGATGTTTTTTTAAGCCATACCCACTGATCCTCTCATCCCTTGAGAAACTTGATTAGGCCTATGTAAATCTTTTAGCAATAAAAAGAGGAAGACAAGAATTAAATCAAACCCGTTAAATCTGGATGTAAGAATGCTGAGTGCATGGGAGCGAGTGTTTATGACAGGTAGATAATTGATCAGAAACTAGTACCAACCAAAACTTAAGACTCACAACCATCAATGGACTGAAGATAAGACAGGGCGGAGGCAACTGGATGACCCCCAGAAGGCATGCTGGAACCCACCCAAGTCCATCAAGGAGAGATACAAGACTCGAAGATAATGTATACCTATCATGGATGTACCATCTGCTGATCAAGCTGATTAATGGTTACCCCAATTACGAACTGAGCATGATGAAGCAACTTCCGTAGACATACACTGAGGCAAAGATCTACAAGAACAGGACCAGGGGACTGAGCTTTTTGAGTCTAGTCCTGCGACCACCCTCCGGGAGCATCGGATGAGCATCTGACACAACTCGGCTCCACTCTCATGTCCAAGCCACCTGGCCAGTGACTTGGCATGAGCAACTCTCAAGCTGGTAACTATAACAACCATTGCAGAACCTGTGTGAATGTTTGTGAGAGTGAATGATTATAACAGCTGTCAAAACTATTTTGTAATATTTGCAATAAAACGTGGTGTTTTCCCTTGTCTCTCTTATAAGATCCTGTTGGTATTATTTTATTAGTAATCTGATTCTTCAAAACAGATTAACACAGACAGTAAGAAAGGACTGGACAGAACACAATGGACTTCTGAAGAAAGGAACTATTTGTTTTACCAGGACTGAATACTACGGATTTCAATTTACAGTGAACTGGTTTATGTTTTTATCAGTAATAGAAAAGATAATTAATGGTAATATCTAGATATGGTCATCTACAATTGTAGATCATGACTTCAAATGAACTGTTGCTGTAAGTAGTAGCATTTAAGAAAATATGCACATATAGTATGTGTTTTTTCTGTATGGGGAGGGGCAAAGGGAGAGAAAACGTGGCACAATGTGTGTCAGACTACTTCAATAACTTGTGTCTCAGGAAAACTGGGTTCAGATTTAGATTCACTGCATGAAATTCATGTAACAATCTCAACCTCTCTCAGTGTACACTTGAGAATATCACAAAACCACCACGCAACATGACAGTCTGCTCAGAAACACGTAATCACTTATGGTGCTTTATAGTTTCAAACCTCTGCATAGAAATTAGTCCTCACAGCACCTATCTGAGAAAGGTAAATATAATTCTCGGTTTACAGATGAAGCAATTGAAGCACAAAGAAGGTAAGTGAGTTGTCAAATGTCACCCAGAAAGTCAGTGGCACAAGTGAAATTAGAAACCATAAGTTCCTGGAGCTCAGGCCCATTGAACTACAGTGGCCTGGTCTACACTACACAGATAGGTCAACGTAAGGCATCTTATGTCAACCTAATGTCATCTGCGTTTACGCTACCAGGATCCTTCCATCGACGTAACTCACCTGCTACGATGACTTAATTACGCCACATCCATGAGATGCATAGTGCTTAATTCTACATAGTTAGGTCGACGTAGTGGCAGCATAGATGCTTATGTCGACTTATCTGGCCTCCAGGAGATGTCTCACAATGCTCTGCTGTGACCACTCTGGTCACTGTTCTCAACTCCACTGCCCAGCAGCCAGGTACACAGGAAACAGTCCCTCCCCTGTTAAACAACCAGGAACTTTTGAATGTTAATTTCCTGTTTGTTCGGCGTGGAAAGCTCACCTGCCCAGCTGATCATTCCAGCTCCACACTCCAAACATTCTCCTGCCTGGAGTACACAGGAGGTGGTGGATCTTCTGGGTCTGTGAGGAGAAGAGGCTGTGCAGGCACAGCTCCGATCCAGCCGTAGAAACAGACATATACAAGCAGATCACTCGCGGCATAGGGGAGAAGGGCTACACCACGGACACACAGCGGTGCCATGTGAAAATCAAAGAACTACGGCAGGCATAGCAGAAGGCAAGGGATGTGAACAGTTGCTCTGGTTCAGTACCGCAGACCAGCCATTTTTACAAGGAGCTGCATGTTATTCTCAGCTGCGACCCCATCACGACCCCCAAGAGCAGTGTAGTACCTCTCAGGAGTCGGAGACATGGGCCACCGCAGACAACACAGAGGAGATAGTCTTGGACAAGGAAGAGGAGGAGGAGAATGGGAAACAGTTGAGTGCTGGATCCATTGTCTCAGAGAGCCAGGAGCTATTTATAACCCCAGAACAGTCCAGCCAGTTGTAGCAGAGCAGCATGTCTGAGAGTGATGCCAGGGAAGGAACCTCTGGTGAGTATGCAATTCCAATTAATATTTTGGAGTCACATGTTCTTATATTCTACTTTTTATTTAAAAAAAAACAGTTGAGGTAGAGTGGCTATTTGCTTCCCAGTGGCTGCACCAGATAGGCAGAGGGTGCCCCACGAAAAAAGACTGTTTATGTACACAGGGATGTCCTGGGATTCCTTCCTAGAGATCTCCAGGAAACTTTCATGGAACTACTCTGCAGTCCTTTGCAGAAGGTTTCTGGGAAGGACTGCCTTATTTCTTCCACTGCACTAGGACACTTTCCCACCCCACTCCAGCATTAATTCGCCAAGCATCATTGCAGTACACAGCATGGCAACATGAAGTTCTGATCTATACCTGGATGCTTGCAGCAGCTGTTCCCCTGCCACCTCTGTTACCCTCAGGAGCATATCACCAGCTAGGGTTACCTATGGGAGACGGTGGCAGTTTACATTTAAATTGCTCGACTTCCTCTGCAGAACAACATTCCAACATCACTACACTCACCCTCCTGCCCTCACACATGTTCCACTAGGTGAGTGGGGCCAGTGCAATATCCCTTTCACTCAATCCTGGAGGAGAGTGCCAAGAACAACAGCTGCACATATGCAGAGGTATGACAGGCAAGGCCGCTGTTCTTTTAAAGACAAGATGAATGAGTTCTCCCCTCCCAACTTTATTCCACCGTCTTCCCAAGATTTAATTCTTGTGACAGATCTTTCGGTGTCTATATCTGCATGCAAGGAAAGTCCAGATCTTGAAAATGAAATCTTTATTAATTCAAAGCAGAAGGGGAGGAGAGGGACAGAGAATCTGAGGCACTGGAGGTGATGTGCATGGAAAAGAAGCGTAGCAGTCACATCAAGGTTCAGATTATGGTAGGCCCAATACAGAAAAGCAAAGCACACATTACTGTGGATCATTATTAAAACAGGTTTTCAAAGCCTCCCTGAGAGACGCTGCTCCACACTGAGCTCTTCTTATAGCCCTGGTATCTGGCTGCTCAAAATTAGCAGACAGCCTATCCACCTCTACATTCCACTCCTGTGGAAACATCTCTTCCTTTGCTTCACAGGTATTATGAGGCACACAGCAGGCAACTATAACCATAGGGATTTTTTTTTTTCCCCACTGAGGTTTAACCTAGTGAGCAAACTGCACCAGCGACTCTTCAAATGGCCAAAGGCACCTTCAACCACCATTCTGCACTTGCTGAACCTATTGTTAAACTGCTCCTTGCTGGTATCCAGGAGTACAGCTCGATGAGCCATGGGAGTAAGGGGTAGGCTGGGTCTCCTAGGATAACTATTGGCATTTCAACGTCACCAATGGTAATTTTGCGGTCCGGAAAGAAACTCCCTGCTTGCAGCTTTCTGAACAGACCTATGTCTTAAAGATGCATGCATCATGCACCTTCCCAGACCATCCCATGTTGATGTCAGTAAAAAAACCTCCGATGATCCACCAGTGCTCACAACACAATAGGTAAGTATCCCTTTCTGTTTAGGTACTTTTTGGCAAGGTGGTCTGGTGCCAAGATAGGGAAATGCATGCCATCTATTGATCCACCAGAGTTAGGGAATCCCATTGTGGCAAAACCATCCACTATGTCCTGCACATTGCGCAGAGTCACTATCCTTCTTAGCAGAAGACTATTAATGGCCTTGCATACTTGGATCACAGCAACCCGCACAGTGGATTTACCAATTCCAAATTGAATCCCCACTGACTAGTAGCAGTCTGGCATTGCAAGCTTCCACACAGAATTTGCCACTCATTTCTCCACTGTCAAAGCAGGTCTCATTTTCATGTTGCTGATCAGCAGGGCTGAGGAGAGCTCCACACACAGTTCCCAAGTGGCCTTTCATATACAATAATTCTGCAGTCACTGATCATCATCCCATAACTGCATAACAGTGTGATTCCACTAGTCAGTGCTTGCTTCTCAGGATCAGAACCAGTGCTCTATTGTGTTAAGCTGCTGCACGACTGCGAATAGCAACGGGAATTGTTTCATTCCAGCAGGGCTACTTGAAGGGGGGCGATTCCTCTTGCAGCTCTGGAAATACTGCAGGATAAGGAGTGTAATGTTTGCGACACTTGCCACAATAGTACACAGTTGAGCAGGGTACACGCATCCCTGCAGATGCTGTATGCATAGCTATGCCCACTTTTTGGAAAAAAACATGAAATATGGATTGCAGACAAAATCAGGGGAGACAGAAAGCTGCATCATGGGATGTTGAAGCCACATTCCCAGTCACCCCTGCGACTGTTTTGGTCCCATGAAGCACTGCAAGCCCTTCCCAAAACCTCACTGCTCTCTGCATTGATAAAAGTGCTGCTATTGAGGACACGCTCCACCAACACAAGGAGTGTGTCGGGGACATACACAACCGACTTAAATTGACATCCAGCTGCCACAGTAAGTTTGTAGTTGAGACATGGCCACTGTCTCTTGGGAAAGGCCAGCCACTGGAATAGTAAAGCTTTCTGTGTGTCAGACTGAGCTGCTCTGGGCTCAGGATCAGAATGGCAAAAGTGATGCAGGTTATTACTGAAGTCTATGGCCTGGTCTACACTGGCGTAGCTGAAGTCGACGCATCTTAGATCAACTGACTCTGCATCCTCGCGGCCCGAGATCTACGGTCACTGCTCCCCCGTCGACTCCGCTTCCGACTCTTGCCCTGGTGGAATTCCGGAGTCAACGGGGAGCATGTTTGGGAATTGATGTATCGCGTCTAGACGAGATGCAATACATCGATCCCTGATAAATCGATCACTAACCGCCCGATCCAGCGGGTAGTGTAGACATACCATATGGCTGGAACAATACCTGAGAGAAAGCTTTTACAGCTTGCCAATGAACTATGCATCTCTAACCACAATTGTGCATTCACCCTAAAAGGTAAAAGGGTGACAAAAAATTTACATATTTTAGTTTTACAAGCACTTATAAACAAACATCAGCAAAGTCAACATAACGTGGACAGCTGTACACTGGCTAACTGCATGCTACGGATTGACAGACATAAGAGAAAACCCTAAGGGCACATCTACACTTACCGGGGATTGACGCTGCAGCGATCGACGCCTCGAGGATCGATTTATGCTAAATCAACCATAGATTGCTTTCCCGTCGACTCCTGTACTCCACCGGAACAAGAAGCATAAGGTAAGTCGACGGGAGAGCATCTCCCATCGACCCAGTGCAATGTAGACCCTGCAGTAAGTTGACCTAAGCTAAATTGACTCCAGCTACGTTATTCACAGTTCCTTTCACGTAGCTGGAGTTCCGTAATTTAGGCTGATTTACCCCAGTAGTGTAGACAAGGCCTAAGAGACAAAGTATCCATTTCAACCTGTGCATAGTGGCTGGTAAAACATTTGTTAGTTTGATAACAGGTTGCTAGCAAGTGCTGACCTGTGCGCTACCTCAGATTTTCATAGGTCTTCCAACAGAATTCAGAATACTTGTTTTGTAATGTAAACTCAGATGTGAGGCAAGAATTTCCTGTACAGTAACCAATTTTGCACTAGTGAAAACAAGTACACTGCAAAATGAACCCAAGCCCCTTCTTTTAATATGAATATGCTGCTTTTACTTTCAGCTCATCTCTTTCCTATTTTTACCACAGCTTGTGCAAATTGACCAGTCTCTTGGTATGTGCAAATCAACATACAAGTTCTGAAACACTGTATGGAAATGGAAGCACCACTCACTTTCAATTCTAAATGAAAGATTTTTTTTTATTCAGAAGAGATGTAACTCTTTCCACAAGTACACTCTTCATAAACTGTATCAGTTTCCACTGTTCGGTGGACATGAGGAGATCTCTAATTCAGTCAGAGCAGACTGCTGCACAGCATGTCTCTTTCAGCAGCATCAGGCTGACTGGCCGCAGAAAATCAAGCTTCCCAACCCAGGAGCTGTGGAAGAATCTATGCCAGACTCACACTTAGCAGTTTGGAGAACAATGCTAAGCTTCTGTCTATGGTGACATTCAGGAGGGATGCAATCACTTCCTTCCTCTGAATTGTATTTACATGCTCTCCGCAGATTGCAGGCCAAAGGAATTTTTATGGATCTGAACCAATCCTTCTTCCCAATCTCTCTCTCTTATCTTCCTTCTAATATATCTCATTATTATGAGTAAGTGGGAAACAATGCCATTGTCTTCTCCGCCAGCTCCCCAGTCTGTGTCGACTATATTTGTCCCTTTAACTTAATATTCACTTCAGACACACTGAAGTGAATTTAAAAAACCTTAGCACACTGAACCCCTGGCAATGCAGTAAATCATTTGCTTCATTCCAAGTTCGGCAATCCGGAACAAGAGTTTGGGATAAAGTGATTATGGTATGCAATAAAATACAAAAGACTAAAGTAACTTTATAAAAAATCCTCTTTCAAATTGTATAATCAAAACACCTTGAAAGAGTGCTGCACAATCCTGTTTAGCTGCAACAACCCCGACGTTATGGGTAACCTTTAGCTGTGTTTAATAAGGATCCATTGTTGTATGAAATATAATTTGGTTTGGTTCAGATTTATTTTTAAATGACTCCCTGCTGTGCTGGGTATTTGTTTGTAGCTCATTCCTCAAAGCAGCTATTAATGTAATTCTATTTCCAGATTTATTCTGTTTGGCTAAATGGCTTGTTCTTTACAGGTACTTTCAATTAAGACTCACTGTGCCTTCCAAAGCAAAATCCATCTTTTACTCTGTAGGTACAGCGCCTAGCACACAGAAGGCAGTAGGAACAATAATAATCAGCAGCAGGTCAAGGTAAACCCCAACTAGGAATGAGCAACTCTTCTTCAAAGATGTAAAATAAAGGACACAAGACTAAGAAAAGTCAACTATTCATCAGATCTGCCTGAGTGCACTGTTTAATATGCAGCTTAGCATCAAGGTTTTTTTTTATTGCTTATGGCTGGGCAGCTTGACTGATATTAGACTGACCTGAAGCTACTGGATTATAATCCATTTTGATCCAGACCATAGGGGAGAGGATGTGAAACCTATAGTACAAGGCTCTGATACTAAAGTGATGGATACATTATAGAAGCATACACAAACAAAAGCTTTGTTGTTATAAAGCTAGGAGCATGACTAGTTCTGCATCAGTGCTTCCATTTCACTCAAAGGTGAAACTGTATGATCAAAATCTTAAAATTGAACGCTGGAAGGAAAAAAAATTAGTTTTATGTTTCCATTTCATTTGAACACTACAGAATGTTAAAAATCTGTTGTCTTGTGTCACTTGCGACTGGTAAATATATACAATCTGAACAAGGAATCAGCTTTATAAAACTGCAGAAGCTAATTTCATACAATGCAGCTACCTTTGCCGTAGCATTGGCAATGTTACCTGTTAAAAGGAAGGAAGGGAAAATAATGTTCAAACAAGAAGCTGTAGTATACTCAGAGTGGAGTTTTCAAAAATCTTCAGTGTGGGCCTAATTCTCCTCCCAGTGAAGTCAAAGGGAACTTTATTATTGACTTCAATAGGAACAGAGTTATTTCAACAATGAGTGCTTTTGAAAAATCCCACTCAAACCACACACTTTGAAGTCTCCCCTCCGTTTAGAAGAGCCTGTAACACCTCCTGTTTATACATATGGATTTCACACATAACTGTGCCTATATGGGGCAAAATTAGAGTGACCAGATGTCCCGATTTAATAGAGACAGTCCCGATTTTAGGGTATTTTTCTTATATTCGCTCCTATTACCCCTCAACCCATCCCATTTTTCACACTTGCTGTCTGGTCATCCTAGGCAAAATCCACTGCAGAACCATGTGAAATGTATCTTGTGGGCCTCAATCTGCGTCCTAGTCCTGGCAGAGATGTGTTAGTGGACTGTGCCCACTAACACATCTCTGCCAGGACTACTTCCAGCATTGAAGCCCCTCATCAGATTCAAAGAGCCACTTACTTAAACTGCTAGCAATTCTTCTGCAAAGGATATTCCTCTATTTCCATTTATGTTGAAATGTCACGAAAAATTATCACCAGCTAATTTCCAAGAGTTAGATGTAAATTGTTCTAAGATATTTTTGTTTTAAAGCTTACAACAGTAGCTGTCTTGTACTGACAGAAGGAGAACCAGGCTAAAGCATGGCATGCATTGTTATTCCTCAAGGATGGGCTTTTAAGAAACTCTCAGTTGGCATTAAGCCAATACCAATTGCTTTTGGAGAAAAAAATACACTCCAACTTTACAAAATTTCGGGTAAAGAATTACAGGCATATTGGGTACGTATTAACTAATTCATTCCAAAGATTTTATTTTAAAAAAAGAGTTTAATTGCTAAGTGTTGTTGATTTATGGAGTCTAAGCGGTGATTGCAAGAAACCGGCATTCCAGTAGTCTGTGTTAATTGGCATCAAAACTGTAGCTCAAAATTAAAAAGACCTGCCCCAGTTAAGGTCAAAGGTGGGATTAACTACTCACTTCCTGCTAATGGCTAATGCCAGAAATTTCATTAGGAACTAGAATTTTTGCCTGGTACCTGAAGGGAACACACACTTTTACTGGTTAATTCTTGCAAAAAATAAATAAATAAATAAATAAATAAAATCAAATCAATCAATAGGCTTCAGGGCCATTGCACTTCCAGGGCATTCATTCCTCGGTTAGTTGAGAGCATAGTTCAAAACCAACCTCATTTTTAAACCCTTTTTTAAACCCAAAGACTTTGCCATTTCATCCCACTCTTGCTTATCCACCACCAGTCTCCTGTACCAACCCTGAAAGCTTGTGTGGAGACAATCTTTTCATCTGTAGCTCCTATTCTTGAACCACTCCCTTTTATCTGCTTCACTTGACTTTCCATCTTTTTGCAAATCTCAGGGAGATGACATTTTCGCCCAGGAATACGACAATTTCTTTGTCTGCCTTTATTAAAACATGGCATAACTATATTTTCCAAATGTCCACAGGTTGGCCAGGACTGCCCAGAGGTTTTAAGCATTGGCCAAGGGGCACTCAGTCCCAACCAGAGCCATGGGCTCAGTTACTTAAAAATAAAAATGTGAGTGATACAAGAAGGCAGAAGGCTAGAGGCTGCCCACCTAGCCTTTACCTTGACTCGACCCCAAGTTTGCCCTTTGCTGGAGTATGAGACCCAGGGAGTAGATGCAAGAAGAGTAGGCAGAGTGCCCACACATCCTGGCTGGCAGCTGCAGAGATGCATTGTTTTGGAGGGAACAGTTCTCCATTCCACCCTAGACTCTCCATATCAGGGCTGAGAGGAACTGAGATGGTGATGCAGAAAGTGGGACCACATCACAGGTAGAGGTGACTTAAGGAATGGGGAGACATCAAACGTAATCCATTTCCATAAGAGAAACTTGTGGGCTCCTTTCATACAGATTATGTGCGGATGTTGCCTGAAGGTTGCTGGGGGAGAGTAACAAATCTCTCCACCCATATAAAGGCAAACAGTTGGGGGAAATCTGAGGTGCAGGGGGAGAGAGCCTCCAAAGCTTCCAACAAGTATTGGAATTTCTGGATGTTTACCTGAAATCCAAACTTCATAATGCCTTTATAATTAAGGTATTAATGAAATAATTAAAACCTATCAGGGTGTATATCAACCCTCTGGGAGCAGGGAGCCTGGTGGAAATTCTCCTGGGAAGATGGTGGAATTGACAGCTGTCTTTAAAACTAACATTTGTAAACTCTTTGGGGTTTAGACTGTGCACACTGCCAGATGTATACAGTGCCTAACACAAGAGGGCTCTGAACTTGACTCTGGTCCTGGATGCTACTGTAAAAATAAGTATCTGATATTAATAAAAATAGTTTAGAACACATTTTACGTGAAAGACTACACAAACTAAAGTGGTACATTATGTCTTGTAATACAATGGGGAATAAAGAGAGTTGGTCTCATCTCTGAATTTTCTGGCTTTTGTAAATTAATTCTAACCTTTTATAATAGTTAAACCACAAAAGGGACCATGCTTTAGCCACATTCTTTTTTTAATAATTGCTACTTATTAAAATACCAGAGATCCAGCAGAAGAGAAACTTCTACTCATAAATTTAACAAGAACTGTGCAGAGGTATTTCTTTGTGTCCGCATTCACAATGAATACTGTAACAATACGATTCTTGCTGTGCAAGTTCGCATGTCTCAAGTTCAGGAAATAACAGGAACACTAAAACCTTGGCTACATTAGCAGTGAAATATAATGCACACTCGCTGCAACTCTTTACCAGTGGGCTCAGTGGCTGAAAAGTAATGTCAACAGTTCTCAGATTTCTACCACTATGCCAGTCATTAATGACTGAAAAACAGATGACTGAAAAATGCTTCTGGCCTATCCAATGTATAGCATCGCTGGACCTGCACTGGTGATGAAGAACAGCTAAGTAGTTTGGTGGTGTAAATGCTGCCTCAGTTAAAAAAACCCTTCAACTTTGATCTCTCTTTTAAACTCACAAAAGACCCCTAGGCAATTTATAAAGATCAAGCTTAAAAATGCCCCCTGCCCCCTTCTTTTTTTGAGAGAGGAAAAAAGACTTTAGATTAAGTTTGTGAAAATAGACTTGGAACCCAAGAGGAAAAAACAGAACCCATTCCTTTGATAAGACTATTCTCAAATCCAAGCTACAGTGATTTCAGAGCACTGCAGTGGAGAAGAATAGGCCTTTTAGTGCTGAACAATAGCATCAGTGTGGTCAATCAATTGACACAGGAGTATTAGAACAGTTAAACTGAATCTAGGAAAGGAAGGATTAAAAATGATGCATTATTGTATCAACTAGCAGTCCTCTAACCAGCCAGAAACCTAGAACAGCAACAAAAATGCTGCGATACAGTTTCTCCAATTGCACTGGAGAGGGGGAAAGAGATGTCAATTTTAGTAGTAAAATGGTTAGCCCAGAGGAAGAAGAAAGACTGAAATGGTTGGTCTCCTGACACATACGACTTACCCCTGCATACACCAAATAGCAGTGGATGGGGAATTTGTGGCAGTTCTGAGACCCATTCATGTCAGCAAGTATCACCTTTACAGGAGAAACCTAAACAGGTTCCTGGACCCAGGGAAAGAATAAATGAAAAAATACTGGAGATTTTTTTCATAAAAGGGATAAAAAATAAAATCCGTCTACATCCTGTAATTTGCATAATCACATTATCTAGAGGGCCTTGCATAAGGACTAAGGTGTCAAAACACTGAAATTTTAAGACAGCAAGCAAGCCACTAATAATAGAGTATAATTTTCTCACATAGCTCTCAATAGTCAGACTCCTAGGGTGGTAATGATGAGTAAAGAGTTGCTACATTCAGCTGGGTATTTTCTTTGCTTAAGTCTCTCTTTTCATGTAACAAGCAGAATCCAAAGAACGAATATCTCTAAAAGGATATTTGCATTGTACAAATTTAACATGCATTATATACAAATACACACACCTCACTGAGATTCCCTGAAG
Source organism: Chelonoidis abingdonii (assembly GCF_003597395.2). Lineage (NCBI taxonomy): Eukaryota > Metazoa > Chordata > Testudines > Testudinidae > Chelonoidis > Chelonoidis abingdonii. Next base: position 60,697,728 of record NC_133775.1, on the reverse strand, counting down.
ACAAGAACATGCCTCATGGAATTACTTTATGCACAAAATTACACCCTTTCAGCAACAAACGTGGAAATGTTACACATATTACATTTCCAATCTAGGAACTTTACAAGCCAAGTAAGTCTCAAGTGTATTTTATGATGCTCTGGGTTAGATTTAAAAAATAAAAGATGTAACATTCTCTGTTTAAGAAAATGAGATTGACAAGACTTGCATAGCTCCTTCAAGAGGCTGAGGAAAACAGAATTGAATAAAATAAAATGCAGTAATAATATCTTGCTGCAAGGTGCTAAGCAACAAATAGAGGAATCTGCTTGAGTGAGAGGATGAAAAGTTGTTGGGCTTTTAAACACAACTAGAAAGAACTTGATGTAGCCAAAGAGAAAAGAGTGCAGCAGAGAAGAGCTGGGAGCCATCATGTTGACAAGTCAGCTTCTCAGCAGGTCTAAACTCCAAAGCAGGCAAACTCCACAAGGAGAAGTGAAGCATTTGAAGGAATTCTAGGCAAAAGCAGAGGAACTCTGAGCACATTTAAGCATACCTCATTTTTCTGGGAAAGGATTCTCAGATTGCCACACCTTAATAAACTGTTAATTATGTATTACAACCAGAAGAGTGAAGAGGGAGCCAAACACCAGCCCTCTTGTGGCTGTAGGAAGGAGACGCAAGGCACCCTAGGAGTGAAGATCTAGAACTCAGTGCAGCAAAAGATCAGAGTGCATGATTAGGTTTGACCAGGGCCGGTTCCAGGACCCAGCACGCGCTTGGGGCGGCATGCCGGGGGGGGGGCGCTCTGCTGGTTGCCGGGAGGGCGGCAGGCGGCTCCGGTGGACCTCCCGCAGACATGGCTGCAGAGGGTCCGCTTGTCCTGCGGCTACAGTGGACCTCCCGCTGGCGTGCCTACGTATGCTCCACTGGAGCTACGGGACCAGCGGAACTCCGCAGGGACGCCTGCGGGAGGTCCATGGGAGCCGCGGGACCAGCGAGCGGCAGAGCGCCCCCTGTGGCGTGCCGCCATGCTTGGGGCGGTGAAATGGCTAGAGCCAGCCCTGGGTTTGACCAGTGAAGAAGCAATGTCAGGATAAAATGGAGGCAGACTTGTGAGAAGTGTAACCTATGACAATGACTTAACAATTGTGAGTAGGAGAGGAGAAACTTGGATAAAGCAGGGGATGGCAGAGACCCTCACAGAGATGCTCGGAATGGGACAGCAAGTACCACAGCTGCCAGTAATTACCCGGACACAAGATTCGATTGAGAGGCCAGAGGAATCAGAAAGGACAGTACAGTTCTGGTATTGTATTGGGAGTACCTCACACACAAATCTCAGATTACTTTCTAGATAAGCTTTAACTACCATCTCAACAACTCCATTTGAGAATTCTGCATGAAAAATACTGGTTTAATTTGTAAATCAAAACTGCTAGCTGTTTTGAGACTATTTTAAACCCCAGCTTTTGCAACAGACCACAGCTAAGTGGAGTGAAAAAGATAAAATCCTTTGAATAGGTTTCAGTTAAGATTTCCAAATAGATTTCAGATTAACAGGACTACAGTTAAAATCAGGGCAGGTTATTTTAGATTAAAGTAAGGGTTGGGTTATTTGGGAATAGCAAGGGAAGTTTCATTTTAATATTAATAACTCTTCCAAATTAATTAATAGCTAAGAACTGCAATGAATCACTTTCTGAAATAATCTGAGATGGTTAGATTAAATCCAGCAAAAGGGAGTCAATTTGCTGACTGTAAATTATCAAAGTCCCATGTGTACTAGTTAGCTCATATTTATTAATTCTGTGGGGAACAAAATGAATAACCCATGGAAAGTAGTTAACAGAAAATAAGGGTACTTGTAAATGAAGGTTTACTGTAGAATAATTATGTTTTTGAAGAACATGTAATTAATTTTATTAATTTTTAATGACATTTAGGGAACTGAAATCTGAGATGCTCCACAGAAATAAGATGACTGTTAATGGTAACAGGATTGTCAACTGTTGTAATTTTGGCTAAAAAAAGGAAAGCTGGTTTCCTAAAGTAGCAATCCAAAAAGGTGTGAAACACGACCCTTTCTGAAGAGTTGTTTATAAAACCTAGAACAGGGTAACCTGAAATTCAGAGTAAGGAGTCCATGGGAGTTTGCTATCTTAGTCAAAGTGGCTGGTGGGAAGTCATTTCTCTAACGTTTCATGGTAAGTGGCCTGGAACAACTTTGGTAAAATGACCTGCCACACAAACTTGTGACCTGTTTTACCTTCTGTAGGGGACAACTACAATCTTACCAGAAGCCCCCCAGAGATAATACAGCAGTGGTGCAGGGAGGGAGATGGATATGGAGACACTTGCGTCATATAACAGCATTTAAATGAGCCTTGAGACCTCCTAAAAAGCCAGTTCTTGTGCCTCTCATTGGTGGTTAGATGTTAGTTTCCCAGACTACTGATCTACCACTGATCTGAAGAACAACCCTTAGACAGGAACACAGACCAGTTTTCTATTCGTCCAGCCTGCATCTCAGCTCTTTAAGATGTTTTTACAAAGCTGCAAAGCCACTTCTCTATCATCTGATAAATACAAAATTAAAAGCATTCCACCCAAATGTCGGATGCCCTTTAAACAAAGTATATTATATAGTCCCAGTGCTTCTCCAGTTAAGACAACTGGAAGACCTAATTTAAAACAAAAATGCACAATGCTATTGTCAATATATTTTCTTTTTTGTCTTTAAAAATATACAAACCTTTGCTTAGGCTAATTTACTTAGCATATTCTTCTCTCATCTGCATCTCCTGGCTTCTTATCAAAGTCCTGATATTTCTGCTTGGAAAGTCTTTCCCAACTAACCTGCTTATCTGTGGTAATGAATACTCATGCAAACAGGCACAAAATTAAATGGCTTCTTTAGAGCGATTATGATAGATTAAGCCCTGCTTAATCTACATAATCAAATTGCTTCTGTGTTCAGCAATAATACCTTTTCTGCTGTCCAGGGAGCAGCCAATGCTAAACCTGCTCTCCCAATAGCTCCCTTCTGAGAAACGCCAACAGCAGTGAAAGGGAGGAGAGTTATTTAAGAGGTAATGGAGCAGCAGATGTACGAGGTGCACCTTTAACTCTGAACATAACAAGCCAGGTCAGAGTGAAGGGTGTCTACCTCTCAGGAGGCGTGGAAATATCATGCAGGATAATAAGGAAAAACCAAGTACAAGAGGTTCTCCTCAGGACACTACCTACATTCCAATTGTCTATCACAGACAAACCTTAAATTGACTCTCCCCCACATACATGCATTTTAAGAAGACAGACATTTCTGCTTGCCTAGCATTGTTCTAGAAGTAATACTTCATTTCCTTTCCCTCGGTAAGAAAGCCATGTGTGTATCCACTAGTTTTCTAATGGTGTTTACACTCTAATAGAGCAGCAGAATTTATTAACAACTTCAATAATAGAATTGAAGTTTTACATCAAGCTGGCTGTCTTGCCAGTGTGTTAGGGAATATTTTTTTCTTCTGTTAAGGAGAGACTTCTTAGAGCCAGGCATGTACATTACAAACCTCTCAGTTTAGAAGTTAGAGGTATGCATTTAGGACAGATGACAGGGTCAGAAGTTCCGGAGCATATCCCTGACTCTGCCATTAACTTATTGTGCAACTCATTGTGGGTAAAAATTTTCTAGATTGGCTTCTAATTTTAGGTGGCCTACCAATTTTCAGGAGTTGCTAAGCATCAGCAGCTCCCACCAACTTCAACTGAGAGCCACTTTAGAAAATGTGTATATTAGAATCTCTGTGACTCAATTTACCCATCTATAAAAGGTGAGTATACTTACCAAAACAAGTGCTCAGAGAATTAGTTCACTGATTTATCTAAAGTGTTTAAGATCTCCAAAAGGCATGGTACAAGACCAAAGTAGTAGTAGACTAACTACTGTATGTTTACTACAAACTATTACCGCTGTTATCAAAATGTACAATTTTCTGGCCACTCTAGTGTCTCAGAGGCAGTGCTCTGACAGGGAGCACTGCGCTCAGATTTTTGGGAGAGGAATAGTCTTGATCAATCTGGCCAATTATGGATTGGTATTGACAGATGCAGAAGAAACACCATGTCCAGATGGCGTTTCTCTTCAGATGAAAGATGATAGCTGTGACAGAGGATCTCAAGAGGATGGAAAGAGGGAACAGAAAGCAGCTCAGGGCTCCAATGATAACTCAAAGGATTCCTTCTCTGCGCGCGCGCACACACACACACACACACACACACCCTGCCACCTTCTCTCGAATCCCTTACATCAGAAGGAAGCATAAATTAATTTTTATTTCTGTTAGTTTCAGTGGGCATTTGATGGGAAAACGGATGCAGATGTTAGGAATCACACAAAAAGCATTTGGTGCAAATGGAGGGAATTGATGGGAATTCTCTGTGACAAAAATGTGCCAAGCAAATTAGGTCAGCCATGATGTATGAGTTAGAATGCCAGCCAATGAGGAAGAGAGAACAACTTCACACTGCAGAAATGAGATTGCTCAGGTGGATGCTGGGTACAACAAGGGCTGAGAGGTACAACATGAAATGGTACGAGTCACGATGCAGGTAGCCCCCATCGTAGAAAAGCTGAGGGAGTATCAATTGAGATGCCTGGGCCAGCTGAGACAGAGGTGCGAGATGTGTTAGCAAGAGGGTACAAAAAACTAGTAGTTACAGGATAAAGACCATAAGGAAGACCCAGAATAAAGTAGTTTGAGATGCTGAAGGAGGACATGAAGAAGGTTGGTGTCACCCTGGAAGACGCACTTGATAGGAATGCCTGGAGCCGTAGAACAAAAGCTGCCAACCCCGACCACCAGGATAAGGCAAAGAAGCAGCAGCTTCCGTGAGCGTTTTAACTATCCGAAGGGTTTTTATTGTTCTTGGATCTCAGATTTTGTACTTTAAGTGGCTACAGATACTTATACTTTGAGGAAAGCATCAGAACTTAAACTTGTTCCTCCCTTCTCAGTTGGTAAGGCTACTGAATTAGAGAAGAGTCCACAGCAGCACTACAGGGAAACTGAATCAACTATGGGTTACGTTGGGGAATCCTGAGGCAAAGCTAACACATTGTATTTCTATGCTGCCCTTCTGAAGAAGCAGTTTACAAATATAAGCAAGCTAAGCCTGAACACCCATGTGAGGTAGGTAGAGTAAGTTTTATAGCTAGGGATACGGAAGCAGAGAGAGTAAGAGACTTCCTCAAGGTCACAGAAAGACTGTGGCAAAGCCAGGAATAGAACTTCTTGACTCCCATACTGGGGAGACTGCCACAATACCATCACCTCTTCCAAGCATATTCCAAGATTCATTAAAACACTTGCCATCTTCCGGGGTGCTCACGTAGGTCTGAAGTCTCTTTAGAAAAGAGCACGTGTCATAAGTAGATAGGTAAGGGTTAATTTTATTTTACCTGTAAAGGGTGAACAAAGGGGGAACCAAACACCTGACCAGAGGACCAATCAGAGACCTGGATTTTTTTTAAAGTCTGGGAGGGAACTGGAAACTCGGTCTCTTTGTTTTCTCGGCTGTGAGTAACAAGCTTTTCTTCTAACTCCATCTCTTTATATTCTGGCCTATAATAGTGTGGAGTCAGCGGAACCAAAGTAATCGGCTGTGTGAGCTTTGATTTGTTATTGTACATGGGTGTTGGATTGTTGCATGGACTGTGGTGTGTGAATTGGGCTCTCTTTTAAGGATCCAGACTGTTTAGTCATATTTTCTGATAAGCAAGAGCCTGTATTGAGTTTCTTAATGCAGTTTATTGTATCTGTATTTTCAGTTTCTTTTATTATAAAGTTTCTTTTAAACTTGTGGGAGTCTTTTTCCTGTGAGGGCAAGAGGGGAGAGGAATTTCGTGTGCCAGGTTAGGGGGGGAGGAAAAGGCCCACTCGTGTGTCTTACTTTCCTTTGGTCCCAGGCGGAAAAAGGCTACGGGAACAAGGGGGGGAATCTCATTGTGTGAGCTGACTAGGTTTGAATTGTATAAGCCTAGGGGAAGCTAGATTGCCTCTTCTGGTTGTATTCAAAGGGAATAGGACAGCATCGCACCGGCTAACCCAGGAAAGGGGGGGAAGCTGGGGGATGAGATAGAGGAGACCCAGGGGCTCTGGGTCTTGGAGGGGTCCCCCAAGGAAAAGTTTGGGGAACCCGAGGGGGCCGAAACCCTGGAAAACTTCGGCTGGTGGCAGCGAAATAAGATCCAAGCTGGGTATAAGCTTGGGGGAGGTTCATAGTAAGCACCCAGATTTTGTACGCTAAAGTCCAGGTTTGGGAAAAGTTTCCCACAGCATGACATCACAAGAAAATGTAAGGGAGTGAAGAATAAGGAAACAGTCTCCTTGAACGGGGTACTGTGGATGTAGATCAGCTTTCTGGATCTCCCTGCAGTACAATAAACCAAACACACCAAGTGCACTTGTGAGGTTTGAGCAAGATCCACTGCACCATGGCAAGTGACTTGTGTTTGAAAATAAGCATGTGTGGGTACATTCAGAAGGAATAGCACTTAGCTCAGTGATAGCTGGATGTATTATAAAAAGAGATATGCGAGAGCCTCCTGGCAAAAAGCAAATCACATTACTGGCTGACTCAAGAAACAGTGCCAGTGCAGTATGTAGAGAAGCATGGGAGGTACCACATTCAGAGGTATAATGTCGAAGCAGAAAAAAACTCTGCTCTCTAGCCACATGCAGCTTTTCATAGCTCTCTTTCCAAATCAGAAGGTGATGCTCTGGTTGCCACAGGAGAAAAATATGGTAATTTAAAACAAAACCCAGGGAGAAACATGGGAACTAATGACAGACAAAATTAGGCTTCTCAAGAATGGTGACAGACTGAATGCCAGAGAGCTCAGTGAGCTCTAACTACTGTAATAATTGCTGAGCGCACCCTTTGAGATGATTTCATTGTTACTTTATGATACATTTGTTACATACAATTTTGCATTTGAGTTGTGTTGAATACTCTAGTAGCACTCCAACTCTGTTCAACAGTTTTTCAGCTGCTTACATTAGAGTGCCACTCAGATTAAAAGCATGACAGAAGTGAAAGATCGAGAGCAATGAGACTCAGAGGAAAAGGTAAGGAGAAGTAATCAAAAGGGCACAATTGATCCCTATTGTCTGGCAGATACATTGTAGTCAGAGGACAGGCTGGCTGGAAATATCGCAGCAAAGAAAAGAGAGGTGAAAGGGAAGTTTATGGATGCAGTGGGTTACTTCAAGGCTTTCACTAGTGCAGATCTGGGTTGAAAGTTGCGCAATTTCTACTGTCCACTTGAGACTTCGCATCCATTTATCTACATAAGAAACTCACCTCAAAACCTAGCTTGTGATCCAAAAGAATATTAGCACCATTCGTATCCTTAAAATTGAGAGGCCATTTTTTCCGTTGACTTTAAAATTAGATACACAAAGTTCAGATCCAGATCCAAATTCTCTCAACACTAGAAAGTTTTAGTTTGGGGAGCTTGGTTCAGGACAATTCATTTGAAATAGTCTCATGCTATTTATGATTGTGAGGACACTTCTAGTATACCGTAAACACAGATAAGCAATTGTTAACTTGCTAAAAATATTACCTTTCAGGCTGCAATTTCTCAGGTTTGTTCTCAGTCCAAATCTCTCTACACAAGTTTATAAAAATTCCATTTAGCTATTTGAACCCCAAGAATGAATCCTCCCCAAATTAAGGACCTCATCTGCAAACACTTATGCACATGAGTAAGTTTACAGAGGTGTTTTTTACATGTAACTTTAGAAAGCTCTTTTTAAATACTGCAGCTCAAAACCAGCATATTTTTCAATAGTTTAAGCTTTAGAGTGAGAGAAACACTAAAAGTGCAGCGGGTACACTACAAGAGAAGCATGCACTCTGTATATTTTTGGAACAAAGTTAATTGAAATAGTAACTGAGATAATGTAGCTGGTGCTTAGCTCAGACATGTATTAGGGTGTGAATCCCATATAGATGAGATAACATTTAAACATGCATGGTGAATTTACTTGAATGTGATGTTCATATACAAAATTCATATAAAAATGAAACAAGGAAATTAAATGCCAAAAAACTGTATTAATGCATCACTATGGTTAAGATTTTCAGTGCACAAACTCTTTCTGATTACCACAATCATTTGAATTCCCCAATTTTAACAACTATTACACTGCAGTTCCATTTTTTTATACTCTTCAATTACTCTGCAAATGTGCACTTTACTGCTGACCTTGGAATATAACTGGAGAACACACAAAAGTGGAGCCAAAACTTCAATGACACCATCTTAAATGAACATATTCACCCAGACGCAATCTTGGCAAAAATAAGCAGAAAACTTACCCCATCTGGCAGTGCCCTCCAGCACACAGCACTGACAAACTCATTTGTATCATCCTCTTTCCGGTCCTTGTCCAGGACGCTTTTGACTGTGTCAAATTTGAAAGTCAGAAGTGTCTTTGAGAGGCCCTTGTAGTACAGGTAGAGGGAGTTATTTTCGCTTCCTGTAAATAAGCAAATTAATAAAATAAGTTCTAGAAATAGACCCTTGATAAGCAAGGCTTTTTAGATCTTTTACTGATAGTGTAGAGAATTATTTCAGGCTAGTTCCTGTGAGTTTTATTGCCCCCTCTACCTCCTATCACTGATAGCTGCTGCAACTAAAGTATAGGATCACTACAGAGTGGATGTCCAGGTTACTATGTTATAATTACAAGAGAATCAATATACAATTACAACACTGTTCTGGTAAGACTTTAACCTTGTTCCATAACTTTGGCAGATACTCGAAAAGGCATGGAGCATAATTAAAGACCCCATGTGCAAATTGCACAGATGTCAGTGGAACTCAGATGGGGGATGGCAGCACAGCAGCAACATTTAGGGGGATCTTTTCACCAGTGTTGGAATTGTTTCAACTCCTAATCCAGCAATAATTGGTTTAACTATCCCAGAGAGGCAAGTCCACCATTGTGCACTGCAGTAGGAGATGCAGACTTACATAGGTCTGACTGCCAGTTTTAACAGTAGGAAGAGAGCAATCTCTGTGGAAGCTAGTTGTGGTTTTAAAAAGATTTAGTCTTCTAGAAAGCTGTCTGAATATAGGGAACTGGACTGGTTTGTCTATGTAGAGTGCTGTGCTAAATGACACACAAGACTGCCAACCCCCAGGATCATCCAACTGGTATAGAATCCTGACCTTCCCTAAAAGGACTTGGAGGGATTTTTTCAGTTCAATTATTATTTTTAAGAGACGTATGTCATATTCATGTCAGCTATGTAGGGACTGTGAACTTACCTGTGGGCTTTCCAGTTAAAGTCTGGTGGTTAAAGCAAATCATGTAAGTTAGGCCAGAACAGAGTAAGTGCACACTGCTGTACAGCTACTATTTTTTATACTATTCTCTAGGGCAAAGGCTGAGGGGAGAGGCTAAGAATAATCCTGTATTTTCTAAGATGTCTCAAGTACTGAGTTCATTTTTATGCATACTTTTCATTAGAAGTAGTGCAAGCCCTGAGGAGCCATGAAAATATTTCTTTGGGTGGACGCTCTACTCACCACAGGCAATGTAGTCTCCATTGGACGCCAGGCCTACAAAATTCTTCTCATTGATGTGACCCTTGAAAGAGCGCAGACAGTGTGGTTTCCCTACATTCCACAGCTTCAGCTGACTGTCTGTTGACCTGCAATCATCAGTACAGAAAAGTCAGAATACTACCATGAGACAGGGGACCCCAATTTGAATTGTGATTCCTTAGTGTGATACAACTCTCACACAGCATACTTGATGAACTCAAGGAGGTTTTACATGATTTCATGTCTTGCTCAAAGTGAACCAGTGAAAGTATCACATTAGATTAAAGCCTGTCAAATGGGTGACTAGGCTGCACAAAAAACTGTCCCAACAAGGTTATTCCTTTCTCCAATGCTGTTGTCAATACCACTGTCCTCCACTTCACTCACTCTCATAACCCTGGGCCATCTTTGATTTCTTATCTCCACACATCCAAGACATTATCAGATGTTTCTTCCTCTACAATATAGCCATAATCTGTTTCTTCCTTTCTGCCCTGCTAGTGAAAATACTTGTCCACGCGCTTACCTCCCGCCTTGAATATTGTGACCTCCTCCCGTAGGTTCCCTGTAAGTATGGCACTCACCTCTAGTCCATCTAAACCTCAGCAGCTAAAATTAACCTCTTGTTTATGAGATGTCACTTATTTTTAAATCCCTCCACTGCATCCCCTATTTCTCAGTCTGCCCTCAAGCCTCTGCACAGGTTCTGGGCAGGGTTAACATCTCTGATCTCATTTATCATGTTCCCTTTAACCCACAAATAAAACTAGCCTTAACAGCCCTTTTTCCATTGACTCCAGCCTTCATGTCTTCTTTCTCTTTGCCCTCAATGCACGGAATGACCTTCCAATCCCACTGCAAAAGGCTTTTATACTTCTCCTCATTCAAATTCTTCTTACTGACTCACTTGTGTCCTCCACAAATACTACCCCACGTTAAGCTCCTCTATTCCATCACTATCCAAGGAAGTGGGAAAAACAAGTTAACTCAGTTCTTTGGATCTCCCAGTATTGTCCTGTCCTCATTATGCCTCAGGGTTTTACAGTAATATTAAATATTTATAGTATGGTTGCATCCAGAGCCCATGACTAGAATCAGGTCCCACTGTTCTAGGTATAGGTGCAGTTCCTGCCCCAAAGTTTCTTGTACAACTCAAATATATTTTCAACCCACTCCATTGCCTACAAATTGGTGGTGATAGTTTCATTTACTACGTATCTTTGACTGATTCAATTGCACACAGATCATTAAGTTATCACCATTAGGACTACTTTTAACAATGCAAGCCTTCAGCATCTCAACCCATTAGAACTAGAAATGGAAGGTTTATATCTCTGGAAAAGGGAAATTTCCAAGTGCTGCAAAAGACCACAGCTTTTCTTGACTCAGTAGGTCCATTGTGAATAAAGTATCTGGGTAGTTTCTAAAATGTATCATAATTCTTCTCTCCATCAGAGTCCTGAAATATTAGAACTTGGGGTAATAATGCCAAGCAGAGGGATAAGAAAAAAAAAATACTTAACTCAGATTTTTCATTGCAGTAAGTGGTATACGAAGACTCCATGATGGCATAGAATAGAGGTTTTATTAGCATTACACTCTCACAGCTTACTCACAAGTGAGTAACATGCCAATCTAGTATGCATATGCTAATCAATATATTTCCATAGACAAAAATGGTTTAAAAGCAGATAATATTGCTTCAGGCACATCCCAAGTCACCCAAACCCTTATAATTCAGGAAGCAACAAGGGGAAAATCTCTCATTCTGTGACACCCATAGAATTATCGCCAATGGTACAATTCCTGCCTCCACAGGAACAAACATTTTTATCTCCAAAATATACCCCAAACCCCCACATACTGCAACATGCATGTAGTAACTCATGCAAACCTTACTCAGACCTCAAACAAAGTTACAATTATAACAGATGAGGAGAGAGGTGTAGTTTGATTTGTCAGACATTTGTAACAATAGCATAAAATCAGAGTCAATGTTTTGATTTATATCTTTTGTTACTGGGACTCAGGAAGAGAGAAAATTACTTACTTTATGCTAACTGGGGGTTCTTCAAGGTGCGTGTGGCCCTTACCTGTATTCCACTGGGCATATGCATGTGCTCCATGTGACCAGAGTTGAAGAATTTTTGAGAGCATTCTCCATTGGTCTGTGCATGCACCCTCACTCTCCTCTCATGCCTCCAACCCAGGTGATAAAGAATGGAGCAGACAAAGTGCCTCTTCAGTTTCTTCTGTACGGTGAATCCAAGAATAAGCCAAAGCAGAGGGGAAGAGAGCAGGAAGAATATAGATAGGGATCACGCATCTAGAAGTATCTTCAGTTACAGTAAGGTAACTCTCTCTTCTCCTTCAAGTAATGGCCCCTTTGTGTATTCCGCTGTGACTGACTGACAGGCACTACTCAAGAACAGTAACTCCTCACTTAACATTGTCGTTATGTTCCTGAAAAATGCGACTAAGTGAAACGATGTTAAGCAAATCCAATTTCCCCATAAGAATTAATGTAAAGGGACGGGGATTAGGTTTGCCACTGATGTCATTTGTGTTCCTGTACAAGGAGCCCTCTCCCTCTGAGGGGGAGGAAGATGCAACAGCTGACAGAGTAAGATACAGCCTGAGATCCATTTAGAAATCCTCAGAGGATCTAGTTTGACCTCAGACTCTTCCGGCTAAGGCGATAAAGAGTCTCAGTGATTTTCTGATTGGCTATGTCCTTTGCAGGGAAAAGGTTAAGGACTGTCGCATTTCAAGGGAATTAAGTCTACTCTTTGTCATATGCTTCTGGTTCAGGAAAAAATAGGAAAGTGAATTGACTGGATTAGTCGAAACTCTAACTACTGTGGGGGTGAACTTAAGATGTAAATGAAATTGTGTCTCTAGGGAATATAGCGTAAGGTGGATCTGCCAACAGTGCTCTCAGCACACCTCCTCCTGGCTGAGGTGATGGCTACCAGGAATGCAACATTCATCGACAGGAGAGACATGGAACATGCAGCTAGTGGTTCGAAGGGAGGCATAGTAAGCACTTAAAGAACAAGGATTAAGTCCCACTGAGACGGTTTCATTACTGGCGGAAAGGTTCGGATTAGACCCTTCCAGAATCTAGTAGTCAGTGGGTGAGTGAAAAATGAGCAACCATGTGAAGGTGAGTGGTATGCACTGACTGCTGCCAGGTGGACCATAAATCTTGACTTTAGTAAAGCTTTTGATACTGTCCCACATGACCTTCTCATAAACAAACTAGGGAAATACAACCTAGATGGAGCTACTATAAGGTGGGTGCATAACTGGTTGGAAAATCATTCCCAGAAAGTAGTTATCAGTGGTTCACAGCGATGCTGGAAGGGCATAATGAGTGGGGTCCTGCAGGGTTTAGTTCTGGGTCCAGTTCTGTTCAATATCTTCATCAGTGATTTAGATAATGGTACAGAGAGTACCACTTATAAAGTTCGTGGACGACACCAAGCTGAGAGGAGTTGCAAGTGCTTTGGAGGATAGAATTATAACTCAAAATGATCTGGACAAACTGGAAAAAATGGTCTGAAGTAAATAGTAAATTCAATAAGAACAAATGCAAAGTACTCCATTTAGGAAGGAACAATCAACTGCACAAGTACAAAATGGGAAATGATTGGCTAGGAAGGAGTATTGGGGAACGGGATCTGGGGGTCATAGTGGATCAAAAGCTAAATATGAGTCAACAGCGTAACACTGTTGCAAAAAAGAGAACATCCTTCCGAGATATATTCACAGGAGTGTTGAAAGCAAGACACGAGAAGTAATTCTTCTGCTCTACTCTGCGCTGATTAGGCCTCAACTGGAATAGTGGGTCCAGTTCTGGGAGCCACATTTCAGGAAAGATGTGGACAAATTGGAGACAGTCCAGAGAAGAGCAACAAAAATGATTAAAGGTGTAGAAAACACGATCCATAAGGGAAGATTGAAAAAATTGGGTCTGTTTAGTCTGGAAAAAAGACAGAGGGGACATGATAACAGTTTTCAAGTACATAAAGGAGGTTGTTACAAGGAGGAGGGAGAATAATTGTTGTTCTTAACCTCTGAGGATAGGACAAGAAGCAATGGGCTTGAATTGCAGCAAGGGAGGTTTCAGTTGAACATTAGGAAAAACTTCCTGTCAGGGAATCATCACTGGAGATTTTTAAGAGCAGGTTAGACAAATACCTGTCAGGAATGGTCTAGATAATACTTAGTCCTGCCTTGAGTGCAGGGGAACTGGAATAGATGACCTCTTGGTCCCTTCCAGTCCTATGATTCTATGATAAAGAGTTAATAGAAAGACTAGCTGTTTTGAGAGAAAAGACAGTTCAGAATAAGGCGCGGGGGCGGGGGGTAGAGATACTCGCAGCTTTTGGGAATAATTTTTTTTTCGTGCCCACAAAGAGAAATGCTTCTACTTGGCTAAATAGCATTTGCTAGTGGAATCTTTGAATGCTTTGCTCCGCTAGAGAGCAAGAACACAGAGTTGATGCCCATTCAAAATTCAGGCCTTGAGACAAAGTGCTGGGGGGACTGGGATCTTGATTCCATCTTTTGCCTGGGTCAGCAGACTGGAAAAGACTGAATGTTGATAGACAATCAAGACAACATTCGCAAGATACTCAGGGACCAAAACTGTGGGGTCAGTTGGGGACAATAAAGAAGACTCGTATCTTGTACTGACTAATTTTCTTTAAGACAAGGAATGCAAGGTAGGGAATGCAAAATTCAGATGGTCGGTCTGACCACAGAAGGAGAGCATCGCTGAGAATGATGTGCTAGGGCTCCTCTGGAAGAATATATGTTGCACTTTCTCTTCACTGAGAAAAAGAACAGGAGTACTTGTGGCACCTTAGTACCACAAGTACTCCTGTTCTTTTTGCGGATACAGACTAACACGGCTGCTACTCTGAAACTCTTCACTGAGAGGTGAACATGTTCCCATAGAGCAAAATCACTGTTCACTAATGAGTCATGTAACTCCCACTCATAGTTGATAGCAAAGTGTCTGCTGAGGGAGTTAGCCACCACAATTTGATTCCCAGGAAGGTAAGCTGCTGACAAGGTGATTTGATTGTTGATGCACCAGTTGCATAGAGTGACCACTTTCACACACAGGGGAATAGATCTCACTCTGACAACCGTCTTTTACATCAAAAAGCACATACTGTCTGACATTACAAGGATATGGTGACCTTGAATGAATAGTAGAAATGCTTTGCAAGCCTCTTGGACAGCCCATAATTCCAAAATGTTGATGTGCATTCTGGCTTCTCGGGCTGTCCAAGCACCCTACAACATGCAGCTGTCCATGTGAGCTCCCCAGTCTAAAAGGGAGGCATTTAATGATTATCCGATCTGGTGAGGAGGAAAGGAAGGGAATGTCCATGCATACCTGCTGGGGATTCTTCCACCACAATACAGATTTTATTTTGGTGGAAACAAGTTACTATGATGCTCATGGACTGTTTGGTGGGTACATGGTTTGAAAACACGCTTGCAGGCAATGAAGATATGCTATGCCATTCGTCAGATTCTAAGTACATGAAGTCATACATCCCAGTAGAGAAATTCTTACTGGTGTTCAAGAGTTGCTCATGATCTCATCTATGAGGTCATTCATTACTTGGAACAAATCCTTTGGCACAAGCCTTTGCCATGCCTGAATTGAGGGACCCTCTGAATAAGTCAGAAGTCTGTTGGAGTGAGGACAGACTTTTCTGAATTTACAATGACCCCATGGGAGACAAGAAATGAAGCACTGGCTAAGTCAACTCAGAGGCACCTTGGGATTGAGAAGCCAGTCGTCAAGGTAGGGGAAGCCCCAATGCCTGATATGGGCTGCTTCTACTACTACTAAGACAACCTTGGTAAAGACCCTGAGGATGGTTGTGAGGCCAAAGAGGCACACTATCAAAAATGGTTGAGGCCCACCATGAATCTGAGAAAACATCTGAGTGTGGGGTCAATGTCCATGTGAAAGAACCAGTTCTTAATATCGAGAGCTGTAAATAACGTATCTTTTTCCAGGGATGGAATTATAAATGCCAGTGTGACCATGCAAAATTTCAGTTTGCAAATAAAGAAGTTAAGAACACAGAGATTGAGGATGGGTCTTCAGCTTCCCTTCTTTTTGGGTACTAGGAAGTATGTTGAGTAAAAACCCTTTCCTTGATATGAAGTACCGCTTTATCGCTCCTCGCAGTAAGAGGGCTTCTGCCTCGTTTGTGAATCTCCTCATGAGATCAACCCCTGAAAAGGTGTGAGGATAGGGACTTTGGAGGGGTCAGGGATGCAAATTTGATTGCATAGCCAGAATGGATGACAATTAGTTCCTGTACTTGCCCACTGTTATTGTACTCCAGTTGTGGTAAAAGTGCTAGATGAACTCCAAAGGGTGTGTGGGAACCAGCAGGTGGTGGCATCACTGGTTTGCAGCACTCCAGCTCCCATCAAAAATATTATTTAGATGAGGGCTGGGTTAGCGATGATGATATTGCCATAGAAAGTGAGGGAAAATGGGACTTCTGAACCTTTTTGTTTCTTATGGGGTGGCTCATAAGGCTACTGGATGTAAACTTATTGGTCCATCAGTCTAGGCTTGTATTATTGCCTGTGGAATTCTCTCTTTGGGGCAGGTTTATATATTCCCAGAGAGCAGAAGGCAGCCTTGTAGTCCTTTGTAATGTGCAAGGACTCATCTGTCGTTTGGTTAAAAGGATGAGTTTCATCAAAGGGCAGGTCCCTCCATGGCGTTCTGGACTTCCTTGGGCTACTCTGCAGCATGAAACCAAAATTCATGTCACATCACAATGGCAGTAGCCATTGCTCTTGAAGATGTATCTGCTGCATCTACTGCTGGTTGAAGACAACCAACTTGCGTTCCTCAATGAGAGCCTGTAATTGAGCTCTAAACTGTTGCAGAAGTTAGACAATGAGTGCCATGAATTAGGAATAGTTCAGGTGATCATAACTGGCCATCAGTGCTTCGTGACTGGGTATTCTGAATTGACAGCTAGTAGAAGTGAAGATTTCCCTTCCCAATAAATCAATCATTTACCATCTCTCTCAAATGAAGCAGATTTACAGTGATCCAGTCTAGATTTCTCCATGGAAGCCTGGACAACAGAAGAGTTAGAAATACGATTAGAAAGAAAAATTCCACCCCTTGGCTAGGACAAACTAACGTTTTGCTGCCCTTTAGGGGTAAGGGCATAAGTGGCTGGTGAATGCCAGATTGTTCTATCTGGTTCCAGAATATCTTGAACAACAGGAAGTGCTATTTGGCTGGATCTGGAGGATTGGAGGATGTATAGGAGTTTATATTGAGGATCCTGAGCTTCCTCAAGGGAAATCTGTACCTCCTCTGAAACCGTACGTAACAATCCCTGGAACTGCTTATGGTCATCAACAGGTATGGACACACTGCAGTGACTGCTTCACCAGAGGTGACAATGGTCTCGTTGGTACCATCAGCACCACTGGATATGGTTCATAATCTTCCTTGGGGTCAGGAGGAAGCTTTGACTGTCCTTTTCGAGGGGAGGTGTGGACAAACTCCAGAACACTATGTCGACTGTGGGATAGTACAGGTGCCATGGTCCCCAGTATAGCCAGTAATTCATGTCAAAGAGTGGTTGTAGAGGTCCCCATGGCATTCTGAGGCAGTTGTAGAGGTGGAGGTTGGTTCCAGAGTGCTCCGGGTCTCTGATGGGGTGGACTCCTCGCATTAGCCCTGAAAGAGCTGAATTAGGCCAAGTGAGCCAAATCTGCTAATTAGTCTATAAGGTGCCACAGGACTCTTTGCTATTTATAGCTTAAGGCTCCCCTGCTTGAAGCCTGACAGACATATTGGAGCATGAGCTTTCGTGGGTGAATACCCACTTCATCGGATGCATCCGAGGAAGTGAGTATTCACCCACGAAAGCCCATGTTCCAATATGTCTGTTAGTCTATAAGGTGCCACAGGACTCTGCTGCTTTTACAGATCCAGACTAACATGGCTACCCCTTGATACTTAGGCTATAAGGACACCACTGATTGGAAACAAGCTCACCTGTGCAGGAAGAGGCAGGGCCTGTATAAAGCCAGGTAGCTATCTGCAGACAGGGGGCTGCTGAGAAAAGCTTTAGTCACTCTTTGAGTGGAGCGAGTTGGAGGCTATCACACCCACAGAAGGAAGAAGCCCAGGGAAACAGTAGCAAGATGTGGAACTGTACAAACTGCGGCTGCTTGTTTAGATTCCTGGGCTGGAACCCAGTGTAGAGGGTGGGCCTAGGTTCCCTTATTAGCCACTGGAGTAGCAAGGGCACTGGAGGCACCAACCAGACAGGAAGTCTGGAAAAACTGAATTCTCCGGAAGGGGAGGATTTTACTGACCTGGCCAGAGGCCCAAGCCACAGAGAGGAAGCTGCAGACCCAGGAGTGGGGCAGCAGAGCAAGACAAGACGGGAGAAGAAAACAACATAAGGAGAGTGCAAGCAGGCGGAGCTAATCCCCAGGACAGGCTGAAGGGGGTGCTGCACTCAGTGAGTGGACCCCATGACAGGGTCCCTTTTCTGGGAAGGCATGCCTAATAGGAGGAGACTGGTTCATCAGGCGGTTCAGAGACTCCCAAGAAAGGGACGATTCTGGATCTATCAGCGGTACAGACAGTTCTGCTGGAGGGAAACCATGACTGGATGATAGATTGGGAGACAGATGCCTCCCACAAGATGCATCTCCCAGTGGAGTCAGGTCCTCCCTCATGAGGGAAGGACCTGTTGGCAATGGAGACTGGGGATCCAGGAGAGCAAAGATGTCATCAAGTGGAGCATAATGCTTTGCTCTCTCTGGAGCGTGAGGGGTTTTGCCTGCCTGAACCAACTGAGCTGGAACAGTTACAATTTGCTCCAGTCAGGCAAGGCAGAATTATTACCCTCAGTGGCTGAGACGCTTGATGGTGCCTTTGTGTGTGTGCTGTCAGTTCCCAGTGTTTAGGTTTAGTTGGTACGAGAGGCACCATTGCTCCCAGCACACGGTATGGTACCGGAGCCCTGGATTTGTGGGTTTTCTTGTCATGACCCCGAGACTTCGGACATGCAGAAAGACTTGCTCAACTTAGGTAGGGTTGTATCTGACTTCTTTGGAGTAGACTTGGAGGATTTGCTTTCAAGGTTATGATAATACTCCTTGCCTTCTTGACAAGTCCCTCAACAGAGGATCTGTTCGAGCAGATTCCCTCATTCCCAAGTCAGACCTCGTGGCAGGAGGTACACTCCTTGCTGAGTCAGGCAGATATATGAGGGAAGAAGAGGGAAGTATTTTGAAGCCTGGAAGCGCAACAGAATATGGACGAGCAGAAAGGAGAGTTCCCCAGGACAGTGGTTCTATCTAATTATAAAACTTAAATGATAGAGTAAATGTCTAAACTATTTACAAACTGAAGAATGAAGGAAGACAAAGCTCTTGACACACTGGAGGAGCCAATCCAGGCCATGTGGAGACAGAACTGGACAGGCAGTCAGTCCACTCTGCTCTCTATCTTGTTGTTTGGAGGGTGCATGAGAAGAACAATGAACACTGTTTTCAAGAATTGACTGACTCCCCACAGTAGAATACACATCAGGACCATCACTCAAAAAAGGTGGTGTGTTCTCCTTTGATCTTATAAGCCTTAGCCAAGAGAATTTGTCAGACATTTCCCTTTCCCGTGCTTTCACATTTGTACCATGCTGCAGTAATTTCTAGAAATGGAGAAGGGTTACAATTTTACATTGCCTGCCCTCCCAGAGATATAGGGGCTCCTTGTATTATTAGGGCAGCTACTACTACTGATTTTAAACATAAGCTCTTGTACCTTCTATGGGTTGCTACCAGTCAGACTAGCTAACCCCATATCTATGAGTCACCAACACAATTGTTCCCCAGCTCCTAAGCTGCCAGAATTCTATGACTGCTTCTGCTTGCTTGTGCCATCAGTCAACTCATCAGGAAGGTCCTAATATATAGGCACTTAAACCTCTGTGTTTTAGTGTCATACAGTCTAAATCTTTGTTCATCAAAATAAAAATACTTAAAATCTATTGTTGATGGAATGCATTTAATAGTAACAAATTCATCTCAACCTCTAATTATGTTTTCATTGCTCAAGATACGAGCACCATAATGCAAGAACAATCTACCACTATATAGCAGGGAGAGGAAGAAAACACTGTTCCTCTCTCTTTGTTACCTTACACTTCTCCACTTCACATCCTCTCCAAAAAATTATCCTGAATACACTGCTCTATCAAAATCAGACTCTCTGTAAAGCAGCACCATGATCAATGGACCCTGCTAAACATTAGGCAGTTCTGAACACTGCCGGAGGTCAAAGCCTAACTTAACAAGGCTGAACAAATCAATATAATCTATGAAATGACTTTAGCTGGAAATAGAGAATTTTATTTGTATGTATATTTTGATTAAAGCAGTTAATCTTTGGTACTCAGAAACCTTACTACTATCTCTTCTCCCAAATTTGGAGAAGCTAAAAATGAAAGCAATCTACTTTTTATAAATTAATTTCAGCATGCAGTGGAAAAAGATCTCCCAGCTTTGCACGCACAATCCCTGCAACCCTGCTGTTGCCTTATCAGAGGCTGACAGCTCTATCAATATCCCTCCCAGGGTTGTGGAATAAGCACTCTCAGATGGCCAGCTCTCAAGCACGACACAGTGCCATTTCGTCATTATGTCCCATGTGTGATGTGCCATCTCATGATGCCTCTATAACATTTCCTGCCTTCCACTTTTCCAAAATACTTCACTTCTACACAACATTCAGTACAATAAAACCATGGGATTAATTCCCTTTAAATTCTAAAAACAAATGTACATCTTTTAGAGAGTAGTAATGCTAATGAAAATGAGATGAAATGGAACTGATTAAAATGAGACATCACTGGAAAGCACTGTGGAAGTTTCCATCACACAGCTCTGACTATAAGACACTTTGACCTGCAGCATCCTGCATGTTGTAGTACTGAACCAATATATACACACACCTCAGTACTGACTTAAAACATCCCATTCTGTTCTGGCCCTAGGCCTCTAGAGCAGAAAATGCTGGTTTAATCAAGGTGTGTGGAACTCTGGTATGATTTCCAATATGGATAATTGTTCATTAGACCTCTAAACTTAGTCCCTCTTCTCCTTTCTTTCTGACCCAAGTTAAATTTGCACTCAGGGCTTTGGAGGAGACTAGTATATCACCACACTGTGGCACCCAGCTACTCCTTCCAGAACAGCTGTTTTACTGGGGGGGTGGGGGGAAAGAGGATCATGATCATAAGCCATAATCTAGCTGTATTGGTATTTTTCTTGAATTCCTTGCTATATGAGACAGCAAAGCCTAAGACCGGAAATTGTTTTCTATTTTTGTTCTACAAAGCACAGTAATCTGCTATTTAACAGAATGACAATTTGCAAGTATGTGGTATACACTCACCCACGCAGGCTTGTATGTACAACAGTCAAGAATGATTCTTAGCAGCTTTCTGAGCCTATGCTTTTAGCCCAATGAAAGGAAATACTTACGCAGAGACAATTTCTTCTCCACTCACAAACTTTGCATAGGAGACTGCCTTGCGATGCCCTTTGAACACCATGATTGGCTGCTTAGTGTTGCGAAGATCATAGTAGTGAACACAGTGATCTAGAGACAAGCAGGGAAGAGAGAGTACAAAGGCAAAACTTGTTATGAGGTAATGATATTTGTGATATTGATCTCGTATGTCTTATCAATCAGTTCAAAAAACAAACCAAAAAATACCTGACATGAGACAATGCCACAAGCTACTAAAATAGAAGCAGCACAGAAATCCACTCAACTCCAACTGAAATCCACTCTGAGGTTTTCCTGACTCTGACCTAGGTGAAGCTTGTTAGCACAGTTTGCACTGGATTTAGATAGGTTGAAGACTTAGTCTGCTGCTGAACTTGGAAGGTGGAAAAATATGGCTAGATTTTTCATGTTTATCTAAAATGGACTCTAGCATATTACACTTTTGCTTCCTTTCTCTCCCACCTTCCCTCCAACTTCATTTCAAATCAAGAGAAAGTTGGCATTTTGGCCAATGAGGGAAAGCAGACAAGATTTTAGCTTCCTTTAAGAACTATTTGAGATGTATTGCAAGGTCATAACCACATAAAAGGAACCACTACACAAGTAACACTACATTTTAAAATGCCTGTGCAGCTAAATCTTAATTCCCAGAAGAGAGCAGGGAAAAACCCAACTGACCCAAACACAAGAACATACCAAACATTCTCTTCAGTCCAGCAAGATCAATCAACTCCTTCCTTCCCCACTTTTCAATTATTTATGCTGATCTTTATTTAACCAACGACTGGTATTATTAAAAATGGAGGGAATGAAGGAGGGAAGAGGGCACTATATGTAGGCTGAAACTGAATAAAAAATCCTATTCCCACATAGATGTGATAGATCTAGAGCTCAACTGAAAACTAAAGTTTATGCTCCTAATAAACCATGTCCCACCCCACCCCCGCAAAAAACAAAAACAAAACATGCCCAAATTGGGGTTTACTACAAAGAGTAAATTTAAATGGGTTTTAATGCCAATAGCTACAGACATTCAGTAAGTTGTGTGTTCACTTGGAATTTCAAGGCAATATTCAGAATCTTAAAAATGATACCCAGTTTGTCTGGAAATCCAAGTGGTTAGAGAGAGAACTGGATTTAAACCTATTAGGTTACGGTTACAAAAACTGCCACTGAACAAGCAAAGGCAGCTTTTTACCTGGCTAAGCACATAAATCATTTGTTTGGGGCTAGAGAGGAGGTTCTGTCAAGCACAGCTTCAGTAAAATGAGAAACATGTCAATTTATACTCAACATCCTCTATGATTCGTTTTCTCTTTGTATGTCAACATGGAAAGAGTATGTTGGTAAAAGGAGAGGTTTCCCTATCTCTTTTTCAAACCATGTCCTCTCGTCCATGTATATCGCAAATGCTCAAAAGCAGTCATAGATACATAGACTCTAGGACTGGAAGGGACCTTGAGAGGTCGTTGAGTGCAGTCCCCTGCCCTCATGGTAGGACCAAATACTGTCTAGACCATCCCTGATAGACATTTATCTAACCTACTCTTAAATATCTCCAGAGATGGAGATTCCACAACCTCCCTAGGCAATTTATTCCAGTGTTTAACTACCCTGACAGTTAGGAACTTTTTCCTAATGTCCAACCTAAATCTCCCTTGCTGCAGTTTAAGCCCATTGCTTCTTGTTCTATCATTAGAGGCTAAGGTGAACAAGTTTTCTCCCTCCTCCTGATGACACCCTTTTAGATACCTGAAAACTGCTATCATGTCCCCTCTCAGTCTTCTCTTTTCCAAACTAAATAAACCCAATTCTTTCAGCCTTCCTTCATAGGTCATGTTCTCAAGACCTTTAATCATTCTTGTTGCTCTTCTCTGGACCCTCTCCAATTTCTCCACATCTTTCTTGAAATGCGGTGCCCAGAACTGGACACAATACTCCAGTTGAGGCCTAACCAGCGCAGAGTAGAGCGGAAGAATGACTTCTTGTGTCTTGTTT
The DNA here is from genome assembly GCF_003597395.2 of Chelonoidis abingdonii. Taxonomy (NCBI): domain Eukaryota; kingdom Metazoa; phylum Chordata; order Testudines; family Testudinidae; genus Chelonoidis; species Chelonoidis abingdonii. The sequence continues at coordinate 60,674,527 of NC_133775.1, read as the reverse complement.
ACAACACACCTGTTAATGCATCCCAGAATCACGTTTGCTTTTTTTGCAACAGTATCACACTGTTGACTCATATTTAGCTTGTGGTCCACTATGACCCCTAGATCTCTTTCTGCCATACTCCTTCCTAGACAGTCTCTTCCCATTCTGTATGTGTGAAACTGATTGTTCCTTCCTAAGTGGAGCACTTTGCATTTGTCTTAATTGAACTTCATCCGGTTTACCTCAGACCATTTCTCCAATTTGTACAGATCATTTTGAATTTTGACCCTGTCCTCCAAAGCAGTTGCAATCCCTCCCAGTTTGGTATCGTCTGCAAACTTAATAAGTATACTTTTTATGCCAACATCTAAGTCGTTGATGAAGATATTGAACAGAGCCGGTCGCAAAACAGACCCCTGCGGAACCCCAGTCACTTCATGTTATTTCCACCACATAGCTGCTTGACAAGATTCCAGTGTAATTTCTGCTGTACTGAAATTTAATTGTTGCACCCACCACCACTGGCACTCAAAACCATTTGAAACACTGCCTTCAGCTTTTGGCAGTTTTCTCTCAACTATTGTTTCTACTACAACTGAATATTAGCCCACTATCCATCAAAACCCCAGGTAATTTCTTCAGTTTTAATACTGTAGTCTGCTTCAGAATGAAATGATGCACCAAGCTCCCTCAGTAATGGAGAGGCTTGCAAAGATGCCTAGGAGAATTAAGTGCTCAAATCCCATTAATGGGATTTGGGGCCTAACTCTCTTTGGTTCCTATGAAAAAACCCAGCCTAAATATGGTAATTGTTCTGTATTTTGGCAAACATGCGTGATTTGGCAACCCTGAAACTCTGAATTGGCTGCAATTACTTTAACAAGCTGGATGGTTCCAACAAGTCTTTCATTAGGAACCTGTTACTGTATAAGCCATTTAAAAGCTATTTTTATTTGGAATCAACCTCCTCTCCAGCTGGACAGTAATTATCTAAACAGAAGATACCTTCTGAGTGCTCCAGATTTCATACTTCAGGTGGTAACAGGGAGAGGTGTGGTGACAAGGGAAATGGAATAAGCAGCTAGATTAATGTAGATGGGAGGTTGTATCCATTTTCACAGATAAGATGCGAAGTTGCACTTACCTTCTAAACATGGCAATAAACAACCCCAAGCCTGCTGGCATCTGGCTCCAGCACAATGCACCTATCTGTGCTGACAGGACAATCAATCACTGTCTGCTCAGATCAGTGAAAGTCCAAGGGAAGAGGAAGGCCACAGGGTTCTAAAATTAGCCACTTTATTAATTGCTTATTTCAGCAGTGAAAGTATTTGTGCCCAACCAAGGTGGTTTTTTTTTTTTTTTAAATGAAACTGAAGTAGCTATTTTAAAGTAGATATATAAAGACTAAAGCTCATTGCATTCATTAAAATCCGAACAGGTGGTCACATTTTACAATTAAAGAGACTTTTTTAGGCCATATGGACCTTCACAAAACAAGAAAAAATGCGATCTGCTAAGAAAGCAGAGATCTTTAAAACCAAGCAAAATGAGAAAAATAAAAATTTCAGATATCCCAGCAGAAGCCTCTCCCCTTTGCCCTATTCTGAGATTGTCCACAACTGGTAAAATTTCTGGCATTCCCCTCTATCTTGGGTTAGACATTAGTGAACTGTCTAGAACACTTCTAATCATAAAAGCCAAGTACAGTGCCAAAAAACACTGAATGTTCCCTCTCCATGCACACATCCCTTCCAAAACTCTGCCTGTGTCCCTTAAAACCCCCACCTATAATACCTCAGCTTTCCATACAGCTCTATAAAACACACTTCAATTCTGACCTGCAGCACCAGCTGCTATTTGCCTTTAGTTTTTTTCCTTAGCCACAAACACTGGAATTACACAGATTCTCTGTGGAATTTTGCCACAATATTGCGATGTGCATAAACACAAAGGTTGTGTCTCAGACCAGCAGACTGACCGACTTACATCAGTTTCAACTTTGAATCCACTTTTCTACAGTCAAAAGCCTTATGCTGAAGGCCACTCAAATGCCAACCTCCTTATCAACTTGCTTATTTCTTACGCAGTCTGATTTGCCTGAGATATACAAATGCTTTACCCTATTCTGGGTTACTATATCAACCATATAGTTTTAAATCACTGTAATAATTCCTGTTGACTTGAATGTTACTGGAAGCAGCTCCCATGCTGTTCATTTCTAAAAATGCTTCAAGTTTTTTGAGCCAGGTCACCCTACACACAACAGTTTTCCTTTAATTGCCTCAGAAGGCAAAAGGAGCAGCCAAGATGAACTACAGTTATTGGAAAAGTCCCAGACTCCAGATCGTTGTATTAAATAATGTTTCTTCAAAGTATTCAAAGATAGTGTAACTCAAAAGGGATTAGACTATGTTTTGGGCTTTGAGGTATAAGTGACAACTGACCAAGAAGTGTGTCTCTCCACCACAAAACTTCTCATCACAAAGTGCATATTTATCAATCAATGGTGACCTCAGAAGCAGTTTCTTTTGTAATATGGGTTAGAGAAGAATGGGTAATGTATGAGCAGTTTTGTACATTTCCCTGGATTCTGGAACATTTAGAGTAGTGATACACACAAACTGAAGGCTAGAACAATCGATCTATCCAGCCATCCAGAAACTCTAGGTAATACTCACTTTCCACATCAACTACTTTATCTCTTCCACCATTAGCACTTCTAACACAGCGTTAGCTAAACACTGAACAATTGCAAGCCTTTCTTCTCAGTCTGCCATTTCTGGAAACACTGGAAGAATTCAAATTACATTCTTTTGAAATTTTTATGCACATTATAAATCCACTTCAAGAAGCAATAAGCAATTGTTTATTTAAATGATTTACAGTTAAGTATACAAATATCGGTTGTGTGCTGCTTGGCGTATATGAAGTCAGACAGGTAAAATGTCAAATTCAAGAAAACAGACAGGTTGTGGAGAGAGACATAGGATAGGATATCAGTTAGTACGCAAGTAGCAGAAGTTCGGAGTGGAGCAAAGTTAGCTGTAATTTTCAGGTATGGTGGGTCAACAGTATAGTGTTTTAGTTATGGTTTAGGCAACTGCCTTAATGTGCCTGAAGTATGAAGTAATTGGCCTGTTAGCACCTCTCTGTTCTCAAAGCACTCTTTGGACTGTGATTTGCTCCACTCTTGCATATAGTTGCCAATTTCATTCTATGCAAAAACCACATTACTTTCTAACTACGGTCTGGATCTACAAAGGTAGGGCCACACATGACTCCGGATTCACAGCACTGAAACAACTGTAGTTTGGTCAGAGACAGAATATAGCTCTTACGTGGTAACTTTTAGTTAGAGAAAGCATTGCTGCATTCTGCTTCAAACAGTGGAGTACTACCTATCCGCTCTTTATTTGCTCATTTGCACATTACCCAATTTACACACGACAGCAATTGGGCACCTAAAGATAATTCCAAATAATGTGAGTGTCAAATTTAAATCTAAGGATTAGCACCCTTTAAGATTAAGGTCATAATTAGGTCAGGGCCTTGATAATTACCCCAAGTGGGGAAGAATCAGCCCATGGGCTGGCTGACCCTTCTGGTATAAGTTTCATTTGCAACCCACAGTATAGCATCACAATGCCTTTCTTAGCAGATGTTAACATTTTGAATCTCTGCTTTTCTGATTATACTAAGTGGGGCTTTTATTATACCATATGCTCCCCCACCCCACCCTCCCAGTCTGTTGTGTACAGGTAATTAGAATATGTGGATTGGAGGAAAGTGCCCAAAACTCATATCTGGCAATCCATCAGCTCAGAGTCCCTTCAGAGGTGACTGGAGGTGGTAGGCTGCATTTTGTTTATGGTAACTGGTGCGCAGGAAAAAAAAAAGTGGTCACTGCACAGGAATTTTCTTCACGATAAGAGGTGAAGGTACTATGGAGTGTCTGGAAAACATTAATCCAGGAGTATTGTATGGTACTAAAACTCAGCTTTATTTATTTGGTACCCAGGCAGGGCAGTCTGATTACTGACCCTTTAAATCCGTCTGTCTGTATAAGGCTCCTCCACTGAATTTCAAGTTTGGACATTGGTTGTCTGGTTTCATTCCAGTGAGAGATATTATGAAAGTAACAACCACTAGAGTTATTTGGGGAAGCCTGACCTTTTTTTGGTCTATTGTTGGGTTAGCTGTTTTAAATTATTTCAAATCAGAGGCAAAGGAGACCTAGTCTAAGTGAGTCAGCTCTGCTCCCCCTCCTGGTCATATCATCATGGGAGAGAACAATAATAAAGTCACAAATGTCAGATGTGTGGAAGGCAGGATAAGGGAGTTAACATTTTTGCATTTTCACTCTGTTCTTTTAAGAGGTATTGATTTCACAGGTACCAAGAGAAGTGCTTACTGTTCCAGAGAGGCTGTACGTGTTGAAATCCAATCAAGTATATTTAGACATTTATCTGCAGACACTTATGTAATTAATGCTACCTTTTTGCTCCCCCAGAATAAATCTGGGCATGAGTGTCCAGCATACACACAGCTGAGAAGCAGAATCCTGAAGTGATACAGTGTATGTCTGAACAAATTTTACTTGGTGATAAAACCAGTGGGTATGCGGTCACGCCACTGCCAAATCTGAAGAGTGGAGAAAGCTGAGGTTCTGATTAAACACCACAACGCAGATGCTTCTTGATGGAAAATGGTAGTAATCCCCCCATGGGAAAGCTTGGTCAAATTTAATGGATATTGCTGAACAGGCACAGAATAGTGGACTAGCAGAATTTGAACATCAACACAAGTTGGCCAAAGGCTCATGTTAGTAAGCAGGCCTAGTATGAACGCCATATTGCTTGATAAAAAAGGGAAACTTAAATGCTTACAGGTAACATCCCTGGCTGGAATAAAAATAGCAACAAAATGAGGGGACAGATATAATTTCAGGGATCTCCGACAGCTTTTTCAAAGCTTCCTCCCTTATGTTACTGACAAGAAAAAGGAATAAGATGACATCGTATGCAAGACACCTTTGTCTTGATGGAAACCTAAATAGGGGATATGTAAGCAATTAGGGAAGCTCCTGGCAGAAACCAGGACCCTGACCTCCGATGCCCATACAGAGAGAAGGGGAGGACTGATCCTAGAAAAGATGCCTTCCTAGGTAATCTAGGACCCTTAATTAACTTGGTGAGTCCTAGGACCTGGACCTCCTTACTGGGATGATCCTTCTCCTTACTTTGAAGCATTCCCTCTCTCCCTTGCTGCTACTACCTCCTCCTGCCCCTTCGGCTTCTCCACGCGAGCAGACTGCACAGTGAGGGTCTAATAGGAGGCAAGTCTCAGTGACTGTCAGTGGGTTTGGAACATTGGATTCATTGCTCAAACCACAAGCTTCCTGTTGCGCTCTAACTGCCCCTTGTGAACCCTGCTGGTGCACTCCAGGTGCCTACAACATTGGTACATACTTAATACCTACAATTTTAAGGCGATCATCTGAACTGCTATGAGGTTGCAATTCAGGAGACTGAAGAACTGCAAAGAAAAGTAATGTGAGAATCCACTGAGAAAGATGACATAGTTAAGCCAATTTACCATCACCAATATCAACATGTTCCTTGAGAGCTAAGAGTTTCGAGCATTGTAGCAAAGGTAATTAAAGCTGCGTTCAATGTAGTTGGGAAGCAAAGGGCTGTTTAACGTTGATAGTATTAAACAGAACACTTATACTGATGAGGAGGAACAGAGTCAACTTTTTAAACAAACACCATGCTATTTTCCCCCTTGCAACATGACAATAGAGAGAACAGAGATAAAACTACATCACACCAATGTCTGTACGAATATAATTACTAGGAGCCACCAATGGCATTGGGAGAGCTCAGATATGCACCTTTCATTTCTCCAAGCCCTGCCTTCTCCTTATGACAACAGTACAAGAAGAAATTTTACTCTAGCATAGCCATCTTCATTACATGCATCACTTAATGTTTATGAAAGCACATTAATATCCAAGCTGCCTTCTCCTGTACTAGGAGAAACAGTCAGAAATACAAGAACTTGTTTGCTGCAACTAAAAACAGAAAACTTATTTGTTGTATTTCACTTCTATTTTTACACTGAGTTTCGTCACTTTGTATGAAGACAGTGTTCCTGTGAATAACCATTTTCTTTCACCTTATGGGACTCTTAGCAATCTTTTCTTGAAGTAAAACCCTAGTGATTCAGCAGTGAACTGAAACAATGTTCTTGTTCTTTATTTCACAAGTGCACCTGTATAGTGGGCTCACTGTGCCTTGTCTATATATCGATCAGTTTCAGAAATATCAAACCCATAGTCCAATGAGCTCTTAAGTATTGTTTTGGAGCGGTTGCCCCACCTGCTTAACAGTTACCCAATAAGGGGCACTGAAGTGAGATAATGCAACCAATGCAAGTCTTCCCTGCAGGCTGACTCTCCCAGGTGCTGTGCTGGTATCTGACAGCCCAAAGTCCATATAAGAGATGTGTAACTCAAGATTTCTTTGGATTTATTTTCCCTGTTGCCTAGGTCTGGAAATGTAACAACTGAGGAAACCATAGAATTGCCTGAGTTTTTAATACGATTGAGTTACATTAAGTAAGTCTGGCCACTGAATTCTTGGCAGCGCCATCAGAGCTAACAACTGGTACACTGCTTCAGAGAAGCTCACGACCAGGACAGCAGGGTGTCATAGAAGATGGTTACTCACCTTTGTAACTGTTGTTCTTCGAGATGTGTTGCTCATATTCATTCCAAGTAGGTGTGCGCGCGCCGCGTGCACGTTCGTCGGAAGAATTTTCCCCTAGCAACACCCGGCGGGTCGGCGGGGGCCCCTGGCGTGGCGCTGCTTACGCACGGATATAACCTGCGACCGTCTTCTTCCTCATGTTACTTCTTGCCGCTACTCCCGCCAGTGGGAAAGAGGGTGTGCGGAATGGATATGAGCAACACATCTGAAGAATCAACAGTTACAAGGAGTAACGGTCTTTTTCGTCGAGTGCTCTCATATCCATTTCCAGTAGTGAATCCCAAGCCTTTCCTAGCCGGTGGGTCGGAGTTGACCCGTGCCGAAGGCAAGACTGCCAATGCCAGGGCTGCATCGTCTCCTGAGTGCTGTACCAAGGCATAAATGGAAGTAAAGGTGTGTACCGAAGACCACGTAGCTGCTCGGCATATCTCCTGGATAGGCACTCGAGCTAATAAGGCAGTCGACGAGGCCTGAGCCCTGGTGGAATGTGCAGTAACACGGCCTGGAGAGGCGTGAGCTAGATCATAGCAAGCCCGAATGCATGCAGTGACCCAGGAAGAAATTCTCTGGGAAGAGACGGGCTGACCTTTCATCCTGTCCGACACAGCAACAAAGAGTTGGGGGGTCTTACGGAAAGATCTGGTGCGGTCAATGTAGAATGCGAGTGCCCTACGGACGTCGAGCGAGTGCAACTGCTGCTCCCTACGCGATGCGTGCGGTTTGGGAAAGAAGACTGGGAGGAATGTGTCCTGGTTGAGGTGAAAGGATGAAATCACCTTGGGAAGGAACGCCGGATGTGGGTGTAACTGCACCTTGTCCTTGTGGAATATCGTGTAAGGCGGGACCACCATGAGAGCCCGAAGCTCCGAAACTCTCCTAGCCGATGTAATGGCTACAAGGAACGCCGCTTTCCACGATAAATACAGGAGAGAGCAGGTTGCCAAGGGTTCGAACGGAGGGGCCATAAGTCTTGACAGAACCAAATTGAGGTCCCAGGAAGGGGCAGGGCGTCGCACCTGCGGAAAAAGACGCTTCAGCCCCTTGAGGAACCTGGAGACCATAGGGTGGGAGAAAACGGAGTAAGCACCTTCTCCGGGATGAAAGGTCGAGATGGCGGCTAGATGTACACGCAAAGATGAGTGCGCGAGACCCTGCTGCTTGAGATGCCAGAGGTATTCCAATATTATGTGAATAGGAACCTGCGCAGGTGCCGCCTGCTGTGCTTGACACCAGCAAGAGAACCGCTTCCACTTGCCTAAGTACGTAGCCCTAGTGGAGGGTTTTCTGCTACCCAGGAGTACCCGTTGCACTGGGGTGGAGCAGCGTAGCTCCGAGTGACTCAACCACGCAGGAGCCAAGCCGTGAGGTGGAGGGATTGCAAGTCGGGATGGAGAAGACTGCCGTAGTCCTGGGTTATTAGATCCTGATGGAGAGGGAACCGGGTTGGCTATCGAGCGGTCCAGCAACGTGGTGTACCAACGCTGGCGGGACCACGCGGGGGCGATCAGAATCACTCGAGCCCTGTCCCTGTGAAGATTTACGAGGACCGTGTGCACCAACGGAAAGGGTGGGAAGGCGTACAGCAGGTGGGTCGACCAAGACATGAGGAAGGCGTCCTATATCGAGCCCGGGGCGAGACCCTGAAAGGAGCAGAACCTGTGACACTTCCGGTTGCTGCGGGAGGCGAAGAGGTCTATGTGGGGAAAGCCCCACTTCTGGAAGGGAATGAGCTACGTCCGGTCGAAGTGACCACTCGTGGGCAAGAAAGGACCTGCTGAGGTGGTCTGCTAACGTGTTCTGGACCCCTGGGAGGAAGGATGCCACCAGGTCTATAGAGTGGGCTATACAGAATTCCCACAGTCGGATCGCCTCCTGACAAAGGGGGAGAGAGCGGGTTCCTCCCTGCCTGTTTATGTAGTGCATCGCGGTGGTGTTGTCCGTGAGCACTAGAACACAACGGCCCTGCAGGTGGTGAAGAAAGGTCTGACAGGCGAGGCGGACTGCCCGTAGCTCCCTGATGTTTATGTGTAATGACAACTCTTGGGCGGACCAGAGGCCTTGCGTGCGACGACCTTCCATGTGAGCCCCCCAGCCCAGAGATGACGCGTCCATCGTTAGGGACGTAGACGGTTGTCTGGGGTGGAACGGCATGCCTGCACACACTAGGGAGGGGGTTAGCCACCAACGGAGGGAGTGTAAGACGCTCTGAGGAACCGTGACGACGACGTCTATGGTGTCCCTGCGCGGGCGGTAAACGGAGGCCAGCCAGATTAGAAGGGGGCGAAGGCAAAGTTTGGCGTGCTTGGTGACGAAAGTGCAGGCAGCCATATAGCCGAGGTGGCTGAGGCAGGCCCGGGCTGAGGTCGTCGGGAAGGTCTGCAGGCTCTCTATGACGGTGACTATTGCCTGAAACCGGCTCAGCGGGAGGTAGGCTGCTGCGAGCGTGGAGTCCAGGACAGCCCCAATGAATTCTATTCTTTGAGTGGGCACGAGAGTGGACTTGGCCATATTGACCATCAGGCCCAATCGCTCGAACAGTTCCATGATGACGGCTACGTGGGTGGCGACCTGGGTCTCGGAGTTACCGCGAATAAGCCAGTCGTCGACATAAGGGAAGACGCATATGCGCCGACGACGGAGAAAGGCGGCCACCACCGCCATACACTTCGTGAAGACACGTGGGGCAGTGGAAAGGCCGAAGGGAAGGACCGTGAATTGGAAGTGACGATTTCGCACCATAAAACGTAGGTACCATCTGTGCGGGGGGTAAACAGAGATATGAAAGTATGCATCCTTCATGTCAAGAGCAGCGAACTAGTCCCCCGGATCCAGGGATGGGATAATAGTCCCCAAGGATACCATCCGGGACTTCAACTTCTTTAGGAAGACGTTGAGCCCACGGAGGTCTAGGATGGGTCGAAGACCTCCTTTCGACTTGGGGATTAAGAAGTAACGGGAATAAAACCCCCTGCCCCTGAACTCTTGCTGTACCTCTTCTATGGCTCCGATTTCGAGAGGCGTATGGATCTCCTGCCAGAGGAGATGCTCGTGAGAGGGGTCCCTGAAGAGGGATGGGGAGGGTGGGGGTGAGGTGAAATAAACTGGAGATGGTAACCAAACTCCACCGTGCGTAGGACCCAACGATCTGAGGTTAGTCGGGTCCATGCCGGGACGAAGGAGGAAAGACGGCTGGAGAACTGGATAGGATTCCGGGAAAGGACTGGTGCTCTGCTCTCGGTCGCACCTTCAAAAGTTCTGCTTTGGTCCCGCCGGTGGCTTGGCGGAACCATTATTCTGGCCCCCCTGAGAACCGGACTGCCGTCTGCGGTTTACACGACCACGCCTCCTAGTAAAGTCCTGTCGAGGTCGTGGTGGGGGGTAGGGAGGTTGAGGTTGGGCTCGGAAGGACCTGCGTTGGGTCTGCAGAGTGTGCATCCCAAGGGAACGTATGATGACATGGTTATCCTTGAGGCTCTGGGAGTCTAGGGTCTGTTTTCTCGGAGAAAAGGCCCTGGCCTTCGAATGGAAGGTCCTGAATCGTGTGTTGCAGTTCAGGGGGTAGGCCGGAAACCTGCAACCATGATATTCTCTGCATTGCAACTCCCAAGGCCACGGTCCTGGCCGCCGAATCTGCAACGTCAAGAGAGGCCTGCAGGGAAGTCCGAGATACCTTCTTTCCTTCCTCGAGGAGGCTCTGGAACTCTGAATGGGAGTCCAGCGGGACCAGCTCGATGAACTTGTCCATGGACTGCCAGGTATTAAAATTGTACCTGCTGAGAAGGGCCTGCTGGTTAGCTACATGCAACTGTAGGCCCCCTGCGGAGTATACTTTGCGTCCAAGTAGGTCCATGTGTTTAGCCTCCCGCGATTTTGGGGCGGGGTCTTGCTGGTCATGGCGCTCCCTCTCGTTCACAGACTGCACGACCAGAGAGCATGGAGGAGGATGGGTATAAAGATATTCGTACCCTTTAGATGGTACCATATATTTCCTCTCCATGCCTCTGGCCGTAGGAGGGATAGACGCTGGGGATTGCCAAATCGAGTCCGCTTTGGCCTGGATGGAGCGGATAAATGGCAGGGCTACACGAGTCGGGACATCTGAAGATAGTATGTCCACGACCGGGTCCTCCACCTCCGGGACTTCCTCCACCTGAAGGCTGATGCTCAACGCAACGCGGCAGAGAAGGTCCTGGTGGGCTCGTAGGTCGATGGGGGGCGGGCCCGAGGTTGATGTACCCGCTACCGCCTCATCTGGCGAGGACGACGACGAAAGACCCGGAACCAGTGGTTCGGGTTGTGACTCCTGGTCCAGAGGGGGGTCAGTGTCTGCGGGGCCCTGAGGGTCCTGGGTCACGGTTGAAGCGTCTGTATCAGCCTGAGGAGGACGACTAATAGTGGCCTCTGGTGCCTGACGGACCAACATGGAGGACCGTAACGTTACCGTAGGATCACCTTGGGCTTGGTGATATGCCCAAGGCGTCCAGAAGGACCACTGTGGTGCTTGCTCCAAGCCCTGGGACTCTGGGAGGGCACGGGCCTGGGAGGTCCAAATCTCCATAGACAGCACTATCTGCTCAGGACGATCCGGATGGGTGTCTCGATGGCCAGGGCGGAGCAGATATTCCGTGAGGTGGGTATCGGACGTCATGCCTGGCCGGAGAGCGGTACCGGGAGTCATACCGGTGCCGAGACGTGGACCGGGACCTGCGACCAGCGCGGTGCCGGGAGGTCGACCGGGACCTAAAGGAGCAGCGGTGTGATCGACTGCGCCGGGAACAGTGCCAGGAGCTAGACCGCCGTGCTGAATACCGGTCCGGAGATCAAGATCTGGACCGGTGCTGCAAGTACGACTGGTGCCGAGAGGGGGATCGGTACCGGGACTGCGAGTGGTGCCTGGATATTGACCGGCGATAAGAGCGGGAGCGGTGCCGAGATCTCGACCGCGAAAGGTGTCTGCCTGCTGCCTCGATGGACGGTGGCCTGACCATGGCAGGCTTCCCCACTGATGGAAGGACCCGCACCGGCAGTGCCAGGGGTTGAGGCAGGGTGGGCTCCGTAAGAGCAATGAGTTCCCTCGCCGTCGAGAAGGTCTCCGACGTGGTGGGAACGACGAGCTCAACCAAGGCGCGTGCCGGGGAGCTGTCATGCACCGGACTCAACGGCTCTTGCCTGGCCAGAATCAATGGTGCGGAGATTACCGGCGCCACGGCAGTTGTCGGTGCCAGACGGTTCGGTTTGGCGTGCTCAGACTGCGGTGCCGAGGTTGGAGCCGCAGGAGCCTTAGTCTTTTTGGCCCTCGGAGAGAGGGAGCGATGCCGGGCCGGCTTCTGCGCCGGAGTTGGTTGGTGCCGGGATGTCCCGACGATGCCGGCGGTATCCGGTGCCGATGAAGCACTTCTCCCCGGTGCGGACTGCGCGGCACTCGGTGCCGGAGCTGGAGGGGTGAGGGCCGCCTCCATCAGGAGCTGCTTCAAGCAAGAGTCCTGCTCCTTTTTTGTCCACGGCTTGAAGGACTTACAAATACAGCACTTGTCCGTCAGATGGGATTCCCCCAGGCACTTCAGGCAGCGATCATGGAGGTCTCCCGTTGGCATCGGCCAGCGGCAGGCTGAGCACTGTTTGAAACTGGGCGAGCCAGGCAGGAGCCCAGGCCCCGGGAGAGGTGAAGAGGGGTAAACCCCAGCCCTCTAACAACTATTACGAACTAACAACAACTATAACTCTAAAACTACAACTATATATATACACAATAAGTAGAAGAACGGGTGAAGAGCTAGGGAAGTGGAGGTCAGCTAAGCTGCACTCCACTGTTCCAACGACCGACATGGGCGGTAAGAAGGAACTGAGGAGCGGACGGGTCGGCAGGGGTATATATCCGGTGCCGTAGCGGCGCCACACCAGGGGGCGCCTGGCCGACCCGCCGGGTGTTGCTAGGGGAAAATTCTTCCGACGAACGTGCACGCGGCGCGCGCACACCTACTTGGAATGGATATGAGCAAGCACTCGAAGAAGAACCTAGCAGTTTTGTTCTTTGACAGAACTCTGTGAGGATAACTGCACAGCACTTGCCTGCACCACATGCCTTGCTTCATTCAGTGGTTTTTGTTTCTTTCACTAGCACCAAATTCACTGCATTTTTTAAAGCGTGGTTCAACATTAGCATTTCATTAGATAGCTGTATCTCCCTTTGCTGAGTAGATAAAGGGAACAGCAGCCTTGATGGGAACTGCCAGACTGGTTTTTAACCTTCGGATTCGATAGGCTCCCTATGGCTTGAGGTTACGGATGACATTCATCAGGCTATGGATAATGGTCTTTGCCCACTGGGGATATTTTTTATTGACTCTGTCTAAAGCTTTTGACAGAACAGCCCATAAAATCTCCACTAAATAACTTGTCTCATATTAAGAGGGAAAAAGAGACATACAGCATTAGAAATCTTAATCTGCTGGGGCAAGGGCTCAGATGGGGAGGGGAAAGAAATGTAGGATTTTTTTGTGGAATTCTTGTGAATCTTTGACCTTTTTGATTCTAAAGAGCTGGATCTGCAGAGGATTCTCACATAAAAAGGTAACTCAAACATTGGTTTCTTGTTAGATAGACAGTCAGGCTGTCTGGAGTGGCTCACAAACGTGGGTGCAAACCTAAGGGCAGATTGTTACAAACTAGGGCACAAACCCCAAACTGGTTTCATGTTCTATAATTAGATTTCACCAACCAAGCATCAAGTGTGAACTCTTCAAGAACTGTAATGGCCTTAACGTGGAGTCTTAGACAGTCCCCTTTGGACACTCTGGTCTATCTTGCCATGCATGCAAGCCTGTCTTTGTGACAGATGGTCCCTCATACCAAAAAAATCACAATATTCAGGTTACTACCAGTCCCACAGGACCAATCACTTACCCCAGGTTAACTGTAGGTTAGATATCTTGCCAAAGACCATGCTTGCAGTCAATTCTGTAATAAACTAACTAAAGAATAACTACAAAAAGAAATGAGTTATTTACAAGGTTAAAGCAGATAAATATACACACACAAATGGGTTACGGATTTAGGTTCCAAAAGCAGTAGCTGCTACATATGCACACTTCGTATGTTCTTTAGGGCTAACCAAAACTCAGTAGTTTTGGGATCCCTTGCTTATGCTTAGACATATTGCCCTCTCTGAATTCTAAACAGCATAGTGATAATTTTTCTTGACAGAGTGGTTGAGCCTGTAGTTGGTTAATTAGGTCTACCATAGCCTTGAATATCTCCTGTGGTAGATATACTGTGGCTGATGTGGAATCTATACAGCCCTCATTAACTCTATTCTCTGGTTTGAGTAAAGTGATTACTTTTCTTTGTTGATCCTGAGACTTAGCATGGTGAAGAGACATAGGATTAGGTGAATGGAATTGTTCACCTGCAGCATTGATCTTTTTCAAGATGAGTCAGTCATCACAGTTCGATTCTTGGATCCCTTGTCATCTTATATGAGCTGCTACATATCAAGAACTCATGAGAGGGGTCCCTGAAGGGAGGGGAAGGGAGCTGAGAAAAGCTACGCCTCGTTTTACTAGGTGCCAGGGGGCATAACCTGGGTCTGCATTCACTGTGGGAACAATGTTTTCCTACCCTTCTCGGGCTGGGCAGAAGAGGACTTAGCTTCTCTTCTGTTCTCAGTTGATGAAGGTTTTAGTCACTTAAAAGTCAGCAGCAGCTCATGGGAGCATTTGCTGAGAAAGCCTATTCAGGCCTGATAGGCCCTTTCCACAGATAACAAGGAAGCTCTCATTGAGTTCCCCAAGACAAAGAGTTTAAGACAAGCTTTGCTCTATCTGTGCCCTCTTGAAGATGCAGCAACAGATTGAGTATCTAACAGAGATATGCCTCTCTCAAAGGCATAAGAGGTACCATCATTAAGTGGAACAGCTGCATAATAGACAGGTCAGCTTTTGAATCCCGGGGACTTGTTTCAGGGTGCAGTAAATCCCAGTACCAGGGAAGTCACTAACAAATAAGAGGTTTTTTTTTTTTTAATATCTAGCCAACTGGAGTGGGTGCAGGGGGGGAAGGAGAAATGACGATTGCTTTACTACCTACACACACACAATGGTATCAAAACCGCACAGTGCACAAAAAAGAAACTACAGGGACTCCATTTCTCAGTCATGGAGGGTAAGACGAAACTGAGGGATGGTTTTGCCTGCTCTATCTTTTACGTCCTTAGAGAGGGAAGCACAAGGGCATCCACTGTGCAGGCATGGCCCCAATGTACAAGCTCACGTACAAGAAAAAAATGTTATCAAGATAATACACATTTATGTACGGTAAAACAATTGAAGACAGTCTGCAATGTATGGTAATTAGATTCTATCAAAGCATATACGAGGGGGCAGATTTACAGTAGCATATGGAACCTTAGATTTGACATTTCCTGATATTTGGCTGCCTAACCATGTAACTTTCAGAAAATGTTCTCAAGGCAGCTTTTAGTGTGGGATTCTAGTAGAATCATCTCCCCTTTGAATTCTTACTATGCTTAAGTGCTCAGATAATGATAAAATCTCTATAAAATATAGACATAATCTGTAGTTTACTAACTCTAGCATTAGAATATTGCAGAGTCAAGGGCTGCAGGCTTTACCAGCTCTGCGCTAAGCTTCAGTGAAATGCAGCAAATGGTACACATTAAGAACGCCTAAATGGGTACTGCACGTGAATAAGGAACTGGAGGAGTTAATTTGAGTCTAAGCAGCAGCCTATACAGCATAGTATGATGATACTAAATATATGATATGTTGAAGCATTACAGAAGGTGCCATTCCATCAAGCAATTCCGTTGAGTAAATTGCTGGAAGACTCCCAAATGAAACTGCTGCCTTGGGAACTCCTAAAGTGGGAAAGCATTCTTCTCTCTAAGGGATACAGCAATAGCTGGTAGTGACAGCAATTTGGAAAAGATTAATCTGAACTTGCCTTTTCTATTCTTGAATTACAAGGTTCATTTCAATTGTAATTTGAATAATTTTGTGATACTGACAAAATGACTTCAACTAAGTTGTAAGAAAATGTGCAGAAAAAGAGTATTTAAGCAAAACAATTAACACATCAATTTCTGCTAATGACAGCTTTATCCTTTTCTCTGGATAATCAAAGGAAGCTTTTCAAACTGATTTTATCATTTCACCCACTACCGAAGAGCAGCCACTTCTGGGATGAAATCTAGCAACTGTTTAACATTTCTCCAAACGGTTACACAATAGTTGTGTGTAAACCCTTTATGCTTAAGGATCTGTCCCATTGTGCATTTTAGTTTGGATAGTCTAATTATCTTCTCCAAACCCAATGATTAACTCTGAAGCTCAAAACCTTATTCCCTCCACCAACAGAAATTGGTCCAATAAAAGGTATTACCTCACCTACCTTGTCTTATATCCTGGGAACAACACAGATATAACACTGTCAACACAACAGTTAGGAGAAAAACACTTTATCCAGCTGAAATTAGTGTGTGGGTTGCTGTATTTGTTTTTTTTTTTAAACTAGGAGGAACATAATTACTCAAACTTTTAACTACTCTTCTGAAGAGTTCTTAAGGATCTAATGATCACAAGAGGTGACCACCTTCAACGTGAAAAACTGATTTGGTACTGACGAAGGTAAGATTAATCTTCCACATCATCAGTGCTATTTCCTACACCATTTGGGCTTCTCCTTGGTGGTCTTCAAGTGCTGGCTACAAATGAACCAGCTTTGCTATAAGTACAAGATAGTACAGTTTGGCTGCAACTCCTGGTTTATAATTTAGCACCATAGATTTTGACACTATTGATGCCATAAAAAGATTTTCAGCAAGTGCCTGTCAAGGCAGCAGTAGCTGCAAAATGGCAGTTGAAAGTAAGTAGAAACTTAAAGTACATTCTACAATTTATATGAGGGGAGGATTACTAAATATTGAAACTTTCAGAACACTGTGCTAAGAAAAATGGACCCAGTTTACTTTTAAGAGTAAGCAAAATGTTAAAATATTCAGGGCAGATTTAAGTGAAACACACTTTCAGAAACACACAGATTTCCCTCAAGCCAACAGAATCTGGACTCTCAGTATCCTTCAAAGAAAGGGTGAAGAAACAATGAGGATTCCTTCAATGAAAATAAGAACAAATGTGGTACTAGGGTTTCATCTGTTGGCTGTTTGATCACCTCAGTGGAATGAGTTAGTTTTCGTTTCCAAGAGGACAAGAGTCCATTTACGTAACCCACCACCAAACTGGTAAGCTTGTTGGTAGTTTCAGAGACTAAAGACTGGGTGCAGAAACTGAACACCCCAAAAGAACAACCCCTACAGGTCAAGGCTGATGTACAGTGATGGGAAAGCTCTGTACATCCCCATCCATATCTATTCTGCAGATGAAGAGTTCAGTCTACAATGTCACCATTTGAGATTTTCCAAGAGCACTGAGGAAGATACTTTCAGACACAAAAGTGAGCTCAGTGCTTAACTGTCCTTTGTGTCTTTGAAAAAATCTCTCCATAAATTCACAGAAAAAGGTGACTTGCACCTCAACTCCAATCTATCAACCTATCCCCACCTCAAACATACCATGTGTTTCCCAAAGCATCTATTGTGAGCAATCAATTTAGGTTTTCAATATAGCTAAGTACTTACCAGTGAGAGCCTATTAAGGTAAGAACTTGCTTTAACTGCAAAGCCTTCACATTCTCTTAGAAAAATCCCAATCTATCTTTTGGGTCATTAATATCACATTGCTCCTCCATTAATAGCTGGAAGTGACACAAAGCAGTCGAAGCACACAAATCTAAAGCAGCCTGAAAGACTGGTTTTACAGCATGACATTGGAAAAAGTCAGTGCTCCACTTATTGTAGTAATCAATATTCCACTGGATATAGATGGTCCAAGAAGTGGTCTGTCCTGGATATACAGTGTATTATCAGCTTCATTCAAGGCTGCTGAAGCAGCCAGATGTGGTCCTGAACTGGAAGTGCATCAGGACTTTTTGTTTACAGGATGGAGGTATTCAGGAAGAGATGGGAGAATACTTGTAATGAAAACAAAGCTACCGGCATAGCAACGTGTGTCTTGCATGTTCTAACATGAGCCATTATCATTGGCCTGGCATCCTGCATCTTCAGTTATACGTCACTACCACTGGATAAGCATTCATTTGATTTATACATTTAAGAATTTAAGGCTATATTATTCAAAGTCTGCAAGTATCCTGAATTTATGTGATACTGAAGACTGTTGACTGCGTTCTGTTCCCTGCAGAGGCCTTCCATACTGTGACAGGCCCTCCTATCCTGAACGTTAGTCACTAAAGTACTCCCAGTCCTAGCTCATCTGTTCAGTTCAGCACAACAGCAACCAGGCAAACATGAACAAGCAAATAAAAGCCTGATAAGGTGAAGTTGCTTGAGTTAGAAAAATCAAGATGTTCTGAAGGCATTTCAAGCATGTATGTTTTCAGAGTACCACACAGCTTACAACAACTTTATTGTATTTGGGAAAGCTCAATTTTAAAAGTGGTTCTCTCTAGGCATGAGGCAGATGCCACAATCCCTAATATGCAGTTACTAGAGAATCCCAGTGATTCGCTTCCGCCTACTTTTCAGTTCCCTAGGAAACTGGTCTCTGGATTATGGGGCCCTCTAAAGACCCTAAAAGAGAGGACTGGCTACCTGACACCCCTTAAAAACCTGAAGGGGGAGATAATGATCTTGCAGTTAATGCAAAGTGGGAGATCTGGGTTCAAATCTTGGCTCTGCTACAACCTAGGGAAAGTCCCTTCATCTTTTTGTGCCTCGGTTGCCCATCTCTAAAATGGGATAATACTTTCCTACCTAACAGGGATGCTGCAAGTATGAACTCAATGTTCTGAGGTGCTCAGATACTATGGTGACCATAGAATAGATATGTAGAAAATGGACAATAGACAGCCTTCTTCCCCCAGAAAACATAGAAAGAGAGGGAAGCACCTTTGCACAAGAGGAAAAAGGGTTCTTAGTTTAAGCTCACGTATAACCCTATGAACAGGCAGATGCTGGTATGCTACCAACTCTTTCATATGGACTCTGAAGAGTTACATTTGTGCATCTTGCATTAAGAACATCCTGGATTTAAACAGCTTTACTATGGATTTAGACTCGATTTCCTCGGAAAGCAATCTTGCACATGATGCAGCGGGGGCGGGGGGGGACGGACGGACGGACATGCATTTGATAAACACGCAGGATAAAATTCACTTTTAATATCATCCCATTTGGACAACTATAGCATAAACCAATTCTTCATGCCTCGTAATAGGTACAAAAAATGCTGTGAAAATGCTGCTTTGGAAATTTTTGACTAGAGGCACTAAAAAGAGTTAAATACAAACATTCCTTCCCCCGTGCCATTTCACCATATACCTGAACAAGAGAAGGAGCAGAACACAGCAGTTTAAGATGCAAGAGTGGTAGTGGGTTTTTCTGTTTGTTTTGTTTTTTTTAAAGGTCCTGCTGTGTATTCAGAATAAGTGAGAAGGGAGACAGCGGTGCAGGGAAAGGGGCTGAGATAATGCAGGATGGATTATTGATTTTTGTAGGAAAGGGAGTCCTCATTGGACTGCACTGCTAAGAAACCTGTTTTCTACATGTTGTGCAAAATCCTATCTGTTGGTAATGGAGACTTTAAAGGAAAGGTTCTTCCTGGGAAGTGTTCAAGTCCAGTATCATTGTGAAATGAGAGGAATGGAGTAGGAGGAGGAGAAGAAAGGGCAAGAAACTACAAATGGATAGGACAAAAAGGTGAGAGACCAGTTAGTGCTATGGCTACAGTCTGTGATGCTTATTGGTAGGCTGTTGGTGGGCTGAGACCACTACCGATAATGCTGACCAAGAACTGTCTGATTGTTTCCTTGTAATCTCATTCACCCGTATCTATGTGTTATCTAATCTTAGATTGTAAACCTATTCCTCCAAAGAGCTGTCTTTGTTCTGTATTTGTAAAGCACCCAGCACAATGGGATTGTGGTTCATGGCTAAGACTCTTAGCCACAAGGGTAATACAAATACATAATAGTGCCAACAGGAGACCATTCTAGTGTCAAGAGTTAGGAATCAGGGAATTCTGATGGCTTGATCTCTATACTACATATGGGAAATAAAGGGTCAATGGTAGCTGTTAACAGCATTACAGCACTATTTTATTCTCACCATGCTATCAGCTATATTTAGCTCGCTGAAGTTAACACAGACAGCCTAGCCGCACCGAAACTGGACAAGCTGAACAATAATCTAGTTGCAAATTGCATACATTTTCAGTTAACTTGTTTTTCTAAGATGTGCTACTGGAAAATCAGTGTGTTACTGCGGGAGCAGAACAACAACTTTGGTCATGATTTAAATCACTAATTTCAGGATAAAAAATACTATCTTTTTTTAAAGGAAAGAGGAAGAGACCACAAAAATTACCTGTATTTTGTATTCGGCAGTGGTTACAGCTTATACTGCAGAATGTTTCAACTCAGTAAGCATGCAAATAGAATATTTTATTAAAATCAGAGAGCTTGGATCTTTCCCTCTTTAAATGCCCTTTCCCCTGTGGCAGATCCTGTCAGGTTGCAGTAAAACAAATTTCTTACCTCTTCCGTCTACCACAGTGAGGCTGTGCTTTTAAGAGATATATTTCCTAAATCTGAAACCCGAAGTCCTACATCAAGCAGATTCCTTCTCTCAAACATACAGTTTGTTCTAGTTTATCTTGTCAAAATGAGCTTTAGGTGATGCTTTCAGAGAGTCAACTAACTGTCCAACACACACAACAAGTCATATCAGCATTAGCCACAGAAAGTTATTGTGGGTTTGTCCCAGAGGAGTGGCTAAAATGCCAGTTGAGCCACATGTACTTCTCCAGGGCACCTAACGTGAACTTAGTTCAATACTTGACATGGAAGCAGAAGTGCTTGTAAGTAAATATTCTATATTTATGGAATATAATTATATAACACCTTTCAAAGATCTCAAAATCTGTACAGCCTGCTAGGTCTCACAACACCCCTTTCCTGTAGCTATTATTCCCATTAGCTAAAACGAGGCACAGAGGGCCTCAGTGACTTGCCCCAAGAGTCTAGTGCACGATTGACAGAGCCACACTCTGTTCTGACTCTCAGTGTATAGTTCTGCCTACCAGACCACATGTCCTCCTTTTAGAAATTACCATTAAGTGATCTGCTTCCATTTTCTTCTCTTCACCAATTAAGGGAGAGAGCCAGGACAAGCGCTCAATACAAAGGATTGTTCTGCATCAAAAGGAATTGTATGATATGAACTACAATGGGCAGACTAGGAGAGTTAGCAGAGTTTTATCAGTAACTAAACAGTAGCCAAAGCTATTAGAGCAGAGAGCCCTAATTCACTGTGACTGTGCCAAAAAGTTTGCTGCCTGGTCTCTGATCAGAATCAAAATCACCTCAGTACTTCAGTACATTCCTTTTGTTTGGTGATCGATACAGACAGCATATACACAAACACAAGGGTGCAAGTTTCCTTTACGCATGCCCTCATACCAGACTTCATTAAGGATACATTGGATTGCAAGTAATATGTACCTCAAGCAATGACTAGGTAGCTTTCACAAAAATTGACGCTAAAACACAAATTCCAAGAAATAGTGAAGATTGTACTTCGCAAACAAGGGACTTCAGCCACCTTAATGTTCCGCCCCATGGAGTCGTCAGCCTATAATCTACTCAGCATACATGAAGAGAATTGAAAACGTGCTCCACACCATACTGGTCTTATAATTTGCTTCATCCATTTATGTCTGCAGTATCAAGCATGAAGCTCCGTCACCACACAAAACTTTGCTCTTCTCTTGAAAACATTCTAATTCAGTTGTTCTCAAACTGTGACATGCATACCCCTGATAACAGGTGGGTTAGAAACCCCCACTAGTATATCATCAGTAGAAGGATCCTTCATAACTACACTGATTAAAATCATAAAGGTGGTATTGCAAAGTACTCTGGAGTTTTAGATATGGAATGCGGACTCCTGAAGTTTGAGAACTGCTGATCTCATGTCATGATCTGAGTTCATGAAGTTGGTATATAGAGGCATGCTGTGTTTCATGTTTAACACATGCATAATTGGCTGTTACATGAGCTCTCAGTCCTGTAAGGTGCGTAACATTTCCCCCCCTCCCTGTGTGAGGCATTTGCAAACCAAAAAGTATCAGAGGAAAAGTAACAGAATGTGAGACCTGGAGTAGGATTTCTGCTCATATAATTTTACAGGAATACTGTACAAAATTCTACTGCATGTGTAATACCATAAAGTATTGGCTATTTTGTTACAAATTAATTATACCATTGAAAAGTAAGAAACATCAATTTACCTAATAGGGAAAAAACCTGCCATGAATGTATATGGGGTTGAGGACAGAGATGCTACATTTTACATAATGGTAGCCCATTACTTTAGTTCTCAGTCAATGAGTGTGTTTTACAGACAGTCTTAGGTTCCCAGAGGGTGCTGAGAGTGATGGCAAAATGGGATTGTATGTTTTTGATCTGCCATTTCTTTCAAAGGGGGTTTCATTTCCAATACTGCTCTCTTGAAGGCCTTTTTTATTATTCCCTTATTAGTTTTATAGCCTAAAAGCAGTTCTAAAACTGTTACATTTATAACCTATATTTCCTTCCTTCTAAAATAAATAACATTTGTAAGCATTATAACATTTGAAATTGGTATATCCAAGGGAAATGAGAAACAAAATAACTATCCCTTTGCCTACCCAACAATACTATGAACTGTATTCACAGCCTGTTTCTGCACTTAACATCAAAGTTTTGTTTCACTGTAAAGTTTAAAAATGGGTTCCTGAACTTATTAAATTATTCCATTCTGTCGTCTATTTCATCAATTATTTTCATACAAGTTGGTGACTGCAAGATCCATTAAAAGTGCTTTTATGCGCAAGTCACTCTCATCATTTCAGTGCCTCCACAGGATTCTTATAGCAAATCATTAAGTGGCCAGATATCCATTTTAACTTGGATTAATAGACAACTCCCCCAAGTATCAAGCAGAATTTAGACACATCAATCTCAACTTATACCTTCCCCCACCCCCAGCTACTTCTCCCCATTATTAATGCCATTTTGCTCCACAACATTTTAGTCAAACCTTTCTGCTACTCTCAAAATGCAGAGTCATTTAAAAAATCTCCAAATAATTCCAACACGTTACTGCCTCTTAATCCAATCTTGCTCATAGGATGAAAGTCTAAAATGTTCAATAAACCATACTGGACTGCTTTAATGCCATGTCTTGCAATTTTAACATTTTCCCTAGATTCTGATCTAGTTTCCACCTGTGCTTTGTAAGTTTAGGCCCCAGTACATTTTAGATAAATCAGATAACCATGATTGCCATTTAACAGGAAAAAATGCTGGTGCTTGATGTCTTTTACACCTATATTTTATTCGCAGCTGTTCCATCTGTCAGTGTGATTCTTGCACTCATTTCCCTAATATCTTTCATAAAGAGTCCTTTACAGTCTAATATTGCTGATTAATATTGTAATTCAATTCTATTTTTGCATGTAGTTTACTAAACCTGTGAGATTACCTTTATCAAGCAAATCAATGTTTTACACACTCCAACTTCAATTCATTTTTACAGCGTATCAAAAATTCATTCCCCCATCGCCCTTCTTAAGAGTCACAATCTAAGCAAAGCCTGCCTGGAATTGTGAATTTTTAATGAGATGGCAAACTCTTGGTAAAAACATGGTATTTAAGTATCTCCAAAAGTTCAGAGTGTACAAAACATCAGAAATTCTTGTTACAAGTGCATTAAAGCCACAAGGAAGGAAGGAAATGTTGTGTTATTTTTATGCCAATGAAACAGTTGTGGGCACCGCATGTTTTCAGCTGTTTCCAGGTACAATAATAAATTAGGTTTACACATTTCTCAAAACTACATCCATTTTGAAATTCTAGTGAGGTCATCAACTTAAACTATTTTAAAACAATGTCATTTCCTGCCCACAGTCTTGCCACTAGAAAGTCTCAGTCAAGATCCCTCTTTTAGCCCAGAGGACCAGAAACAGGAGAATGATAGCAGTAGGAAAAGAGTAAAACTCCATATGCGTACATTAAACCTATGTCTCACAGGGCATCTGCAGTGCAACCACAACTGCATCCCTAGTTCTGTATTATTTACAGTGCCTCACATACAGTGATACATACCCGCAACTATTCATCAGGCAAGAAATACAAAATAATTAAGTGTAAAAGTATCTCTTAAGACTGGGAGATATTAGTTTCTCATAGTGGCTTAGTGCTTGTGTAGACAAGCCATTAAACAGCAAACTGAGGTAGGAATCTACCTCACATTAGCCTGCCGCCACTTAACTGTCCATGTGCTGCCTGCTGATGCATGCTAACAGTTTGTTGGAGCACTATGATCTAGTCCTCTTAGATGGAACTAGCTCAAAGCACAGTAACAAGCTGTTAACACATCCGCAGGGTGCACATAGATAATTAGGTGGCAGCTGGCTACTGTAACACAGATTCATCGCCCAGTGTGCCATGGTCTAATTGGCCCTGTACAAAAGGCCTTAGTTTCTTCATAGGTCAGACTTTTCAAGAGATCTCAGCTTCCATTTAAACATCAGAATTATTGAGCAGATTTTCAAAAAGCTTGCCACCTCAGTGTCAAAATAGCAGCCTGCTGGGCGCAAAGCACTTGTAGAAATCCAACCCCCCAGTTGTGAGGTCTGAGCAATTGAAAGTCTGGCCCAGGAGTCTTTTGAAGAATCTGGCCTCAGAGGGGTATCTTGTTTGGTTGCAAATAGGAACAGTCAGAAACTTGAGAGTTGTTTGCTCTTTCCCTACACCTTCTGTTCCTCTATAAAAACACACTGGTTACCTACCTGCACAGCCAAAAGCCAGATGGTATCTAGAAGAGGGGCTGAATTTGACACAACACACATTAGCCTTGGCCTCAATACTTGCAACTGAATTATCCAGGTTCGTAGACCACAGCTTCACTGAGGAGAAACAAAACGAGAGAGACAGAAATGAGTAAGTGAGGCTGAAAATGCTTTTTGAAAGGTTTAAAAACATGGTCAGTACTCAAATAGGTTCCCACAGAAACTCATCACACGCTTGTAGGAATTTTCATTAACATTAATATTTTTGAGAGGGTGAACAAAATTAGTGGGTACTAAAAGGCAGCTTTTGGTTGATGGAGCAATTTTCAGCACATTCTCAAGCACAACAGTAGTTTACCACTTCTACACACCCGATATAAACAATATCACAGAATTCAAGCCTGCATTCCTGTGGCGTTTGAAACCTCATGCAGGTGTCTAGCTGCATACTGTAATCAAAGTATGCCAAGGCTACTGGACCTCAGACTTGTACAACCAAGAGCAATGAGGCTGATATTCTACCTACTCTGTCATCCAGCTGTGCTCTGAAGAACTCCTGCTCAGCGTGCTCAGTTGTAACCACTCTGCATAGATTTCATTTAAATGTATCTGTAAGCACAACTAGTAAGAACAATTTGTTTTCCATTCTTCAAAGATTGGTACCAGGAGGAAAAAAAGCTGCACTGGGGTATAACCTGTCATTACTTTTTATTGTTACATTTAAATTCAATCCACATGAATGACTATTGTGTAGAGGTAAACATAAATAAAGATTAATCTGTACTGGACTACTCTAGAAGGGGAAATGGTATACACAAATACCCACATACATGTGATTATATTTTATGCCTGCTTAGACAGGTCTCTTTCACAAATACGAAGCGATGGAGAGTCTTTGAGGCCCTTCGGTTTTTTCCCCTAATAGCTTCATGTACACATTTAAGGTACATATTTAAACCCACAAAGATTAGGCATATTAAGCACTATCCACCCAGTCAACCGTGAACTTTAAGGAAGGTTATACACTGCAAATTGTGGGCTAACTCACAGCTTTGCCAGGAGCGCAGAGGAAAGGGTGTTGTGTTGTTGCACTCTCCCAAAAGCAGCCCAGGAAGCAGACTATACCTCCTGATTTCCCCCTTTTGCTCTAGTGGGGGATAAGGCAACTACGTATTGGATAGCGGCTATGCAGATAGGCAGTTCTCCCCAAACAGTGTATGAAAACAGACAGGGTTCACATAGATTTGCATGTGACAGGTCCTCTATGGATAGATATCCCTCCTCTGTATAGAAGGGGTACTTTGGTGCCTCTGTGGAGGGGAAGGGGACAGAACTGGCCACGAGGAAGGTGGGGAAAAAAAAAACAAACCACCACTCTGCTTTAGCTCCAGGAAAGATACACAAAAATATTGCTATAGCCCCAGTCTATTAGCTTTTCCCCATATTACCCCACTCCCCAGGAGCTTCAGAGGAGGAGGAGACATAGCCTCTGGACAGATGCCTATAGAACCACTGAGCTTGGGGACAGCTTATTCACAGGAAGGGTAGTGGACTCTCCCCCTCTCCCCTTTATTTATTTTAATAGTTCACATGAAGGAAGGGGAGGGAGTGCTGCTCCTGGCCTGCCCTAATTCTGGCCATCTTTGGAGGACACTTTCAAAGATGTGAGAGTAACAGCAATGCTTGGAGCATATTGATGCATCCTTTAAAAACAGTACAGTGGGAATATCTGACAGATGTCTGGAGCCATTACAAAGTATCACATACACCCATCAAACGCAGATGTTGATACATACTACATTTGCATACAAGAATTATGAAAAGAGATAAATTCCATGCAGCTATCAATTTCCAGACAGTAATAATCCATTCTTATTTACCAAAAGTATAGTATGCATTATAAACAACCAGCTACATTAAAAAATAATAAACAGTTTTGCAAGGATGGCCTGGACCTTCTCTTCCTCCAAGTGATACTAAATGACATAGTGCCTCATCTGGAGTCAGGGGGTAGGAGTGAATTTTTCAAGCAAATAAAAGCTTTAGCTTCTCACTCTGAAGAAGAGATGCCAACAGAAGCTCAGCTTATGTCGCAGTGACAGCAGAGGACATTAGCATTATTGATCTGATGGCACAGGAAGCAAGTAATTCTGATTTCTGTGGTTTAAAAAAAATCCGTAATGCCAGCAGATAATGCTCCTTAGATTGAAAGCTAGAGTCTATGGGTATTTGTGGGAGTCAAATGAATACACAGCTCATAGTAGTGCCCCTCGCAAACGTATGTCCCATGCAGCCTCTTGTTTTGAATACTCATTACGCAGCCTTCCAACGAAGTTCTACAAGGTAGAAACTGTGTTCAATATGGGTAATTCTCTTTTTGGTCCCACATCAACATAATGAGCAGATACTTGATCTTAATTTTCAGATTTCAGAGGGGTAGCCATGTTTGCTGCTTTTACAGATCCAGACTAAGAGTCCTGTGGCACCTTATAGTCTAACAGACGTTTTGGAGCATGAGCTTTCGTGGGTGAATACCCACTTCGTCAGATGAATGTAGTGGAAATTTCCAGGGGTAGGTGTGTGTGTGTGTGTGTGTGTGTGTGTATGAATATATATATGCAACCAAGGGAGGAAAAACTGGTTCTGTAGTTGGCAAGCCTTTCACAATCTTTGTTTAATCCTGAGCTGATGGTGTCAAATTTGCAGATGAACTAAAGGTCAGCAGTTTCTCTTTGAAGTCTGGTCCTGAAGTTTTTTTGCTGCAGGATGGCCACCTTAAGGTCTGCTATAGTGTGGCCAGGGAGGTTGAAGTGTTTTCCTACAGGTTTTTGTACATTGCCATTCCTAATATCTGATGTGTGTCCATTTATCCTTTTCCATAGGGAAAAGGATAATCCCAATGGGGCACCCTTGGCGCAAAAACTTCAGGACCAGACTTCAAAGAGAAACTGCTGAACTTCAGTTCATCTTGCAAATTGCTTCCATCAGCTCTAGTGATTAAACAAATTACTGTAATGGCTTGCCAACTACAGAACAGTTTCTCCTCCTGGTTTCACACCTCAACTGCTTAGACAGCTCCTCCTCCCTGATGAAACTAACTCCTTATCTCTAGCTTGCTGCATGATATATATACCATATTATATATACACACATACACCAGTACATATACATAACACACATTACACACACACACACACTGCCCCTGGAAATTTCCCACTACATGCATCTGACGAAGTGGGTGTTCACCCACGAAAGCTCATGCTCTAAAACGTCTGTTAGTCTACAAGGTGCCACAGGATTCTTTGCTGATCTTAATTTTGTAACAAATAAATCAGGGGCTTGGTTTTCAGCACACTAGCCTTTCACCTTTGCACAATTTCATTCAAATCATCTTCGGATCACAAAAAGTCGAATGATCTTGGTGAGCTCATCTGCTGTTTAATCAATACGGGTGCTCATAAAAACCAGAAAGAAATTTGTTACAATTGGTAGGCCAGGGTTAGATTCCACAGCAACTTCCATGACCACATAGCTGTGGAACATAAAGAGCTCTGATTAGAACAGTGCTATCAGCTTTTTTGTGATTTCCTCCCCCCTACCAACTCCTGCCCCCTAACTTTAAAAAACATAAAACCACATAACAAGTCATGTTTTAGCTGGAAATAAATGTGTATACAACAGGTTCATAAACTCTGGTTGTATGAGTTTTGCTTCACTTACTGTGATTCTTAGCAGTTTTGTTGAGACTGAGGTGGTAATTATAAAATACAGATGCCCTGATAACACTTAGAACTGTGCTGATGAGGCAAAACTACCCAACGAGATCAACTGTTCTTAAAACATGCTTTGCCTAGTTTTGTTGCACAGAGAGCCGCATCTCTCCATGTGGCCAAGCATCCACACCTCACAAAAACAAGATGTCTGGGAAGCAGCTCTTGGTTTAAATTGATTTAATTTTATCCAGTTTCTGTTTAATTGATTGGTGCTTTGATTCAAATGTTAATTAGTTTATAAATTAACCTACTATGGGTCAGAGCTTTGGACAAACACTCCATAAGAGGAAGCTATTCGCTGCAGTGTTCATCTACATTATGAAAATTAGCTAATATTCTTCACAAAACATTCATAGTATCGAACAGTCATTTTATTTATATACAAGATGCACCAGGTAATATGATTTTGCTATAGGACACAGTATCACCGAGCCCATTCTCTAAAATTAGTCCATCTGCCTATCAATTTCTAAGCTCAGCATACACTAAAGGATCATGCTTCCCTCATCATCCCATATGCAGACATTGCTTTAGGTCAGTGTATTAAGTTACGAGATGAGAACAGTTCTCTCATCTCACAGTCGCTCTCTCCATAAACTATTACCGCATTAGTTACTTTTCCATGGTATTCTTGGTAGTATCAGAGCACCCCACAAACAATGAATATAGCCATAAAACCCCTGTGAAGTAAGCAATTATCCTCCTTTCATAAACTGGGAAACTGAGGCATCAGAAATTAACCTGATTTTCAGAAGAAGTGTGCACCTAAAATTCCATTTAAAATTATTTTCAAAAATGGAGCTCCCATTAAAGCTCTAAGTGACTTGTTCAAGGTTAAATACAATGTCTTTGATAGAGCTGGAAACAGAACACTGATCTTTTGATTCCCAAGACAATGCCCTAACTACCAGGCCACCCTTCTTTTCCATGGACTCAATTCTGCAAACCTGAACTAACTCGCTCAGTTCACTACAACTAATCAACATGTTTATGTGCAGAACTGCCGCGTATTCATTATTTCTATATCTAGATGGAGGAGAGAATATTTTACCTTCACTAATTCACATTATGAGAAACTAGTTCATAGATGCCTTAAGTTCTACTCCAAACTCATGAGTCAATGAAAATGAAAAGTAACCTCCCACTGAGCTCTCAAGTGTACTGGAATTTTGTGGGACAAACAGCATTTCAGTCTGATCAGGGCGTCTGATCGCCAAGCCTAGAAATATTCCACACACAGGCACTCTGCCCAGCCAAATAACCTGTAGTTTAGAGTTGAAGAACAAACAACTAGAGCACGGGTAGGTAACATATGGCACGCATGCCAAAGGTGGCACACAAGCTGATTTTCAGTGGCACTCACACTGCCCAGGTCTTGGCCACAAGTCCAGGAGGGCTCTGCATTTTAATTTAATTTTAAATGAAGCTTCTTAAACATTTTAAAAACCTTATTTACTTCACATACAACAAATAGTTTAGTTATATATTATAGACTTATAGAAAGAGACCTTCTAAAAACGTTAAAATGCATGACTGGTACGCAAACCCTTAAATCAGAGTGAATAAATGAAAAGTCGGCACACCACTTCTGAAAGGTTGCTGACCCCTGACCTACAGACAAGTTCTGATCTTCTTATCTGTGAAAGCCATTTATGGGCTTGTCTACGTGAACAATTAAACAACAGCAAGTTGAGTTGTGAATCTACTCCACACTAGCCTGCCACAGTCTAGCTGTCCACATGTGAAGTTTATTAGAGCACTGACTTCAAAGCACTCTAACGAACTGTTAATACACATCAGCAGTATGCACATGAGCAGTTAGACTGCAGCAAGCTAGCACGGAGTATATTCACACCCCAGCTTGCCACACAGAAACTGTTTGAATACACAAGCCCTAATTTCTGTGCACCTCACGAAGCCTCATGCCCCAACCCAGACAGCACTCAAGTATTCTATTTTACAAGTAAGTTAACTGAGAAGTTGCACAAGGCCATTTCAGGCAGAGCTGGGAATAGAACCCAGGCCTACGACGGCAGATCCATGTCTTCACGCACTCAGGCCAACCACACTGTTCTAACCACTAGACTTCATTTTCTCCTAGAACAGAACCCACTGGCAAAGTGGGTCTAAAAAACCCTTCTAGTAGGTAGTCCACTAATTATCCTTTGAGCTCAAGTGATAGAGGTCTGACTTCAGGATTTGAAGGTCCAGGATTCAATCTCTGGAAATAAACCATGGAGAGTTTCTTTGAAATGTCACATGATGAAATTTGTTTTTCCTCCATTTTCTTTTTGAAGTGCTGATTTAATTAAATTCACAGAGTGAGGAAACATCTATAAAACAGTTTTTATAGTTAAAAAGTATTATCATGGCATCAGTTTTGGCACAACAGGGCACAACTACACCCAGAGTTTGGTCATTTGCCACATTTTGCTTGCCCATCACAAGTTGGAAGGTTGAGAGGTATGGATGCTGCCTATTATATAGTTAATTTATATCGAAATATTTTTGTTAATTTTTGTACATTTTCAGAGGCTTTGTACTTAGAGCATAACAGGTTCTTGCAGGTCCCTACAATCTATTTCTGTGCCTATGACTAGGTTACCAAAACTTGCTTAAGAAGCATTTTTATTGAAGGCATGTTTAGCAGTCAGTCACAGGTAGTTTCAATCAATGATCATTCTAATGTCTGAAAGTTATATTACTGGTAGGAAGAGTCAAAATACAGAGAAAGGAATGTGACTTATGTCTGAAAATTATTTTTCAATTTGAGGAAAAAAACTGCTCTGATAAACCAGGTTTAAATTCCCATCAACTGTTTGAGATGGGGCAATAAAAGTGTATTTACAATAGTAAGAATTTAAGGTCATACCAGTCACCACGGGACACTTTTTTGCACAAACTTCTGTTTCCTTTAATAAACTGGCCACTTATTCGTACCACCAATGTTTAAAATAATGCTTATGTACTGAAGTTTGGCAATAGGTATTTGCACATGCCCAGGAATGCTCCAAGAGTAGGCAGGGTACAGAGCTGATGGCAAAACAAAGACAACATGATGGCCCATATGTGGTTCTCTTCTCAGAGACAGATCAACTATAAAATCTGGCCACTATGGGAGAACATCTGGTGGTCTCCACCATGAACTGGTCAAGAGATCCCTCTTTGAAGAGTTTCTAGCAGACGAGGTCACATCTGCCTTACAAGATGTCCTTTCAAGCCTCAGGAGACCTCCAACTCCCTGCTTACTGTGGTTCAGAGGGTCCCAATACGTAGATAGTATTAATGACACCTACACCAAGTTCCTTTCTAAAAATTTCAGGAAGGTAAAGTAGGTATTTTTACATATTTTCATTTATACAGTTTCAAGGTCAACTGCCTACCAGACCCAGAGTTAATTAAAGTCACGTTTTTACCGGTTAAATTAGAATTGTAGTCTTCTATTTTATAGAAATATCCCAAGAAAACAGAAGGCTATGCAGCTTCTCAGGGCTCTGGTAACATGGGCCAACATTCTAACAGTCATATGTCTTTGGGTGCGTAAATCTCAGCTACCTGTGTAGCAGCAGACAGCTCTACAAATACTCTAACTAAACATATAATTTGATTTTTTAAATACAATGAACAATTGCAGTCAGAGTGCTTCTATGCTCCAATTCTCTCCTATGGAAGACAATATACAGAGAATTCCCACAAACAAATTCTAGATGATATTTGATTAATGAAGAGGATGGAATGGTATGCATAGCCCTGACATGCTGTCTGTAATTATATCAGACTCAATCTTTGTTCCAGTGGCATTCTGTTGCTCAGAGCTCCTTTTGCTGTGTCTGATCTTTGACAGAGGAGTGATCACAGAATTACTCTCCTCAATGTGTGTGTATCTGGCAAAGGGCATTGCAGTGCACCAAGTACCCAGGCATCTAACACCTTGTCACCACTTTGAAAGGGGAAGGGGGAAAGAGAGAGACAGGAACATCCTGCAGCAGGGATGAGGAGGGAAGTTTAGTAAAGCTTCCACACTCAGCAATCAGAAAAGGAGCTGGGGGAGGAGGAGATCTCACCCCCCAACCTCTCCCACCAATGCATTACAGTTCCCATCATTCCAGACACGGCCAATAACTACAGATAGAAAGCTCAGTGCCCACACATCCAAGCATCAGGGGTAGTTGCGAGGAAGAACAGAATGGTAGTGCTGGGCTTCCCACCAGGTGTTAACCCTGACCAGATAGGTAGCAGGTTTTGACATTTGGCTAACAGATGTCTGGCAAACAGTTCTCCACTATAGCATTTAAAAGAGCTACACTTATTTAAAATACTTTTAAATAGGTCTCCAATTCTGGCATTCGCCTCTGATGTCTTTGTTATATATGTAAATAGTGAAAAGACTGCATAAGGAGGGGGGATGAAACACACTAGCCCAGGCCTGATCAGAAAAAACAAAAACAAAAACAAAAACCCAACAAAACCTATATACCTTTAAAGAAAACTACTATTTGAATAGAAAGGCAGGATCTGTATAGAAAATGCAGGTCTTTATTAATACATAATTTGTGTGTGTAAACACTGCACTTTTTAAAACAGTTTCTGCAGAAAAGAATTGTTAAGCTGTGATGTGAGGCCCTGTTTTATAGAGTCAGCTCAGGCGGACAGCTCTTTACCATGCTAATAAATGCATGTCTATTTGGAAGATAAGCTTTTTTTTTTTTTTTTTTTTTTTAAATGCACAGCATGAATGGGGAGCAAAATGATGAAAAGGTTGATCATTTATACAGTGGGACTTTTTCGTTATTACATTTAATTGTAAAGGAATTGACTTCCACCATAAAGAAGAAGAAGAAAAAAATCTATTAAAAGCCATTTAAAAATCTCCATAATATGAAATCATCATAAAGGCTGCATTTTGTAAGTGAAATTACCAATTACCTTGAGAACATCAAACACATTTAAGAAATACTAATATGACTTCCTTTTGAAACAGAATTTAAAAGCAATTTAGGGGGCAGAGGCTTGCAAGGTTTAATGTTTTATGAAAAATTAATTTGTCATTCAAAGAAAATCATGAACAGCTCTGTCCAAAGCTGTTTGCGCCCATTTGGGAGAGTTGATCCCCACTGGCTGCAGAAGGAAGTTAAAAGCAATTACTGCCTAATAACTAATGTGATATTGTAGACTGACTGCAGATAAAGTCCAGTTCTTTAGGGAAGTAGAAGGATTATGTATTTCAGTTCTATCCATTCCCCCTTTATAGAAATTGTATTGTTTCCAATGTGCAGTGCTCAAGCAGTGGGACACAATGGTGTGCCTGGTGGGCACTCCAAAATCCTGGGTCATTAGGGCCCAGAAGGAGTCTTGGGAGGAGTGAAGGCAAGGAGCAGCTCATTCCCAATATCTACTCCTGCAGTTCCCATGCTTTGCTGACCACCACCCAATTTTGTTCACACCGCTGTTAAGTTTCTCAAAAAACATGTCACACATGCGACAGGACAAGGTATTCCTCACTGTGCATGATCCTTAATGCCTTATCATCATTTACTAGACAGTCTTAGATAAAAGCAAGAGAGGACATTCTCAGTCTCCACCCATTTATCTGTAGCCACTCCCTTTCTTGTACACACTTTTTTTTTTTTAAACCAAAGTTCCTCAATCTTCAGACTATCAGTCTGGCACATGCTGAAATAAAACTTGCTATG
This sequence comes from Chelonoidis abingdonii, assembly GCF_003597395.2. Classification (NCBI taxonomy): domain Eukaryota; kingdom Metazoa; phylum Chordata; order Testudines; family Testudinidae; genus Chelonoidis; species Chelonoidis abingdonii. The sequence continues at coordinate 60,640,382 of NC_133775.1, read as the reverse complement.
GCTACACTAAAGTTTAAGAAGATGTCAGTTGGATTGTACTAGCTAACATGATATACAACCTTCCCCATAAATCCTAGCCTAGACTAAGGCTGATCCATAATTTTCATCTGAATGATTTTCCAATGAAACATGGCCACTTCACAAAAAAAGATTCAAGATTTACCAAGAGAATATTTCAATTTTTCTGAAAGATTTTGATTTTCTATTGGTTAAGGAAAAAAAAAAAGTCAAAATGACAGCTGCTTGGCTGCCCACCTGGAAGGCTCTTGTTATTTTCACTTTAAGCAAGTGAAATTGACAAAAGTTTTCAGAGGGCTGCCAAGGCAGAGTGCCAGGGCACTGCTTCCCACACCAGCTCCAGGTGACAGTCAGAGCCACAGCGCTCTGCCTCTCCAGTTCCAGGAGCTGCAGGTGCAGGCTGAGTGTCCAGGCTCTCTACCTCTATGGCAATTCAGTAACTGACAAGTGCAGACAGAGAGAAAGCTAGAACATTTCATTTCAGTTCCCCTGAAACAAAATGTTTCAAAACAAAAAAAAAAAAACCCACAACGAAATTTTTCAAGGAAAGAGATTCCCTTTTTTTCAGACCGCTCTAGACAAAGCTCTCTCCCCTCTTTTCATCTGATCATAAATGGTTCTATAATATCCTGGGGAAGTCAGTTACACTAAGTCAGTCAAGGAATCAGTTACTTCACACATCCTATATTGACAAGCATAGGGAATACACGAGTTCAGCTTTTGGCACTAGAATTAAAAATCAAAATACCTTTTGCATCATCAGAGCCTGAAGCCAGTAGTTTAGGGTCCATCAAGTTAAAGTCAACACTCCAGCATCTTTTCTCATGCTCCTGTTTTGAGAAAGAGGAAAATATTTGGAATGTAGTACTTTATAATTCCCAGCACTAAAATACGCAGTAAAGCAAAACATATGCAGTTTGGTATGAATTAAGATGGAATTTCTGGATATGGACATTCACTATGTATAGTAGTGATCTTAAATACATTTTTTTCTCACACAAACTGATGCTTGTGTGGTTTAAGAGAAGCCCCAAAAAATGGCAACACTAGCAAGCTACATCCAGGATGGGATTTGTTTGTTTTTAAAGTACTGCTTATTTGCTCATCTCAGAGGACACTTCATGACCATGTATTTTGGTTTGTTACTACTCCCTTGTGGCCCTTCATTTTGTTTGAGCAAAACATGCAGGAATTGTCTAAATACTGTTAAAATGCATCTTTCAACAATGAGATTATTGAATTTGTTTACAAAGTCCAAAAAGGGGAGTATCATTCATTCAAATATTAAAAGTTTAAGTGGTCACAGGAACTGTAGTTTATCACACATATACATGTAATTTCAAGTCAGAGTGCTTTTTCCTTGTAAGTGATGAGGAAGGTTTAATATACTAGCACCACAACGTTCTGTAAAATGAAACCTGAAGGTTAGTTAAATTATTTCAAACTTTCACAAAGCTTGAGAAGAGAAGTGAAGAGGGCACAAAAAAAACATCCAGCACAATGTTCCAAGCACTATTTCAAATATGTATACAGCATATGTGTGTGCACATCCCTCAACTTATGAAAATCTGGAAGAAGGGACAAAAGAATCGATAGGGAGTTTAAATAATGAAGTGGAGTTAGTTTCTTTTAGTACAAGTAAAAGTTGGAATATAACTCCAGTTCCACCATTTCGCATTCATAATGAAAATTTATACTATATCAATAAATTGTCCTCGAATTCATAATATTAAGATTCATTGTGTTCAGTGAGATCTCTTTCTAGTTGGCATACATATGATAAAAGGATGTCAACACAGAACCTTATGATACAGATTAATATACAATAATATGAGAGCTGCTGTTTAACTTAAGTAAAAATCTTACATTTCTATTTAACTGTCAAAGGGAGATGCATGCTCTATGCAGCAATTCGCATATACTGTTAAGAAGTGGTCCACCACCTCCTCTCCCAACTTCTCAGTTCCGATCTCACACCTTCCTAGTGGCCCTCATTACAACTGACTAAATGGAAAAGTAATGTTAGGACAGGATAAAGGAGATAAGATGAAAATAAATTCTAATATATAGGTGCTTGATTACATTTACCTATTCTGTTTGTGTGCTGTTATTTTACTGGCCCATATGCAGGACTATCTGCTGTGGCTGCCTGTAGCTCCACTACTTCAATCTTTTCACTCTCTCTCTGCAGTGTGCGCTTGTCTCCTATTTCTTAGGCCTTCTACAAATACAATCACGGTTGAGTGTACAGCAGAAAAATGTCTAAGATGGAAATGAAACAGCCATGCAGGAGAGTTTTTTTTGTTTTTTTAAAATTCACATTAAAAAAGTGAATTTAAAAATCCAGTAACTCTCCTCTTCCTTTTCCCAGATCTGCACCCTAGCAGCAGCGTTTTGGTTAGCCACACAATCATCACTGCTTAAAGGCTGCCATGTGCCTCACTATTGTGATAAGAAGCTACTTTGGTCACTGCTGAAGAATCACTGCTCAATGGAGTTATAGAACAGTCAAACACATGGTAACTCTCTCCTAGCCAAGGGAATTCACCTACTGTAGATGCAACCATTTCACCTCATGCAGCCATCAAGGCAACCACCATCAGCACACTACTAGAAACACCCTAATTAGAACATTAATATGCACACAGACTTGAAGCCATGGCACTTGCAAAGAAGAAAATGGTACTGCTTGGTGACTGCACTTACCTGGTAGACCTTTGACCTCTGTCCTGTGAACCCATCCCACAGGATGACGGTGCCTTCATAGTCACTGCTGGCTAACAGGTTCTTGTGGTAGCTACTCCAGCTGATACAGCTTTGAAAAGAGAAAATCCCAAAAAAACAAACAAACCATCTTACTTATATTATATACGCCTTAAAAATAATGTCTGCAATAGCTCAAGGCAGTTAGGATCTTTGTGTACTTTGGGACAGGCCAAAGCAATCTTGGCTCAGTTGCCTTTTATTAAAATAATCAGACAAGGAAAAAACAAAAAGCATCAGAAACTTGGAAAGCTTTTTAGCATACAAACTACATAAGTGTTTTTAATGTCTTTGTTATGCAGTTCACCATCTCAAGATATTATTTGCAACTTATATGTTTTATGCTGTCCACAGCTCTGTTTCTACGATGTGTTTGTACTCACACAGAAATCCAGAATTTTAAAAAAGGAAAAAAACATTTTAATCTTTTAGCTCCTTAAAAGCCACAATTTTAACCATGATGCCAAAAGCAGAAGTCTACTAATGCAATCTACAGCTGTAAAATATAGAACTACACTGGTACCAAAGGATAAAAAAAAGCAAGGAGACTATGACCTCTTCGACACAGACAAAATAGACTATTTATTCCGTTCTTAGTTTAAAGAGTGCCCTCCTCTGACACTTGAGAAAGGAAGATTTGAGGGAGATCTCTAAACAGGGATCAGAGAAAATATATAGGTTGTGTTTGTATTTTATATTGAATTGAGCAGTCCTGAAGGATATAGCATCTGATTAATACTGAAGAGTGAAACCCTTTAACAGGTACAACATGGACAATAATAGTGCCAGCTTCCTCTCACTGGTCTCGCAATGTGCTTCAAGCGTGGTGCCCAAAAATATTTCAATAAGGGTAAGAGAATCTAGAACACGCATTCACAAAATTTTTGGCCCATCTAGTGTAAAAAAGTGCCAGCTGTCAACTGTGATGCATGTAGCAGTAACTGAACTGATACTGATCCATTTCACATAGGTCATCAAATAGCTATGAGAGAGTAACTAGCTTAGATTATTACAGCCTTGATAAACTCAGTCAATCTATGCTAGCATTCCCATTGTCACTGGAATGGTGCGAATGCAATGCAGGGAAATTTCTCTAAAACTGGCAGCTCAGATAGGGTCTTAGAGGCTGAGTCACGATAACCCAGTTACGGCATGTCTACCCTAGGAAAACAGGTGATGTTCTGAAGAGTGTTAGCTAGCATGTTTTAATTAATGTAGTTTTATTTAAACACTACTTATAGCCTTATATACTTTGACAAAGTTCCTCCTCTACCTTGGTGGGTCCTGCGCTTATTGGCAGATTTGCTCACCTCAGTGATCTTCCCCACAGTCTGGATCAACTCCTCCTGTCTCTGATCAGGAGTTGGG